>NC_134474.1:14042337-14295503 GCF_964194025.1 Convolutriloba macropyga | reverse complement strand
GGCAGTTTATTGTGTTTTTTTTTAAAGTTTCAGCAATGTCAAGACATATGATGATAAGGTCATTCTATGTCAAGTTTTTTACTTTTCAATAATTGGGATAGCTTCTATTGTTGACAATTGATGACGATAGGATTTCGGTGGCTTTAAAGAGGTCTACTATAACTTGTCAGGAAAAAATTTCCATTTTGATGTGTTGCAGTAGACGAGACCTATGGAAACTGATCGTTTTTTTTAGCAAAGAAAACATTTACAAAATTTGTTTTCATTGTTTTGGCTTGCCTAGCAACCCATCTAGGTGAATTGGTGCAACAATTGATTGACTGTTTTTCCGATTTGAATTAACGTTAACTAGCTGGTAATAGCTTTCAATAGATAGACGTCGTATTAACTTATTTCAAAGCAGCAATTAGATACAAGAAGTCTTGCATTTAAACAAAAAGTATCGGAATATAGTTCAAGTTGCAGTTTATAGTGCTTTTGAAACAAAGTTATAGCATAGTCAAAATACATGACGATTAGGTCATTTTAAGAATAGCTTTTTGGCCAACGTGACTTAAAAAAGATATAACTGTATTGTTTGACCGCTTTCTTCTGAATGTTATTTGATTATCACGGAAGTGATGTCTTAGGAGTTTGTAGGTGTCATCAAACTAATTTCATCGCGAAGTTTGCCTATGCTGTTTAGAGTTATGGGTCAATAGCGAGTTATATCTTGTTTGTTCCCGTTTTTAAAAATTAGTCCTGTCTGCTTTAATTTTCAGTAATTGGGATAGCATCTTTTGTTGACAGTTGATGACAAAAGGATTTTGTTGGCTTTTTAAGAGGTATACTATAACTTGTCAAGAAAAAACTTCCAGTTTTATGTGTTGAAGTAGAACAATAGAAGCTGAATATATTTTAAAAGAAAGAAAATTTACAAAACTTGTTTTTTTTGTTTTGGTTGCATATCAACCCGTCTAGAAAAATTATTCCAAGAATTGAGAGACTGTTTTCCAATTCGATTTAAGTTTAACTAGCTGGTAACAGCTTTCAATAGGTAGACGTCGTATTCACTTATTTCAACACAGCACTTGTTTCACTCGCGATCTACAGGGCATCTCGAAAGCTGTCTGAGAATATTTAAAAAAGTCACGGGTAACTATCCTGCTCAAGGATATTGTACTCAGTCAGTCACTGCTTTCATCAAAGAACTGTGGCTGAGAAGATGGTCCTCATCTGATAACTTTGCTGTCCTGAAAATGTTTAGAAATACAAAGCCAGACTGCCACAACAGGAGCCCCCTGATCCTTGGAAATCCTGATATAGCCATCAGAAAATGCAGCTATGTCTTTGGTAACACACCTCTTTTCGCAAAATTTAAATGGAGACTGAGTCAGTGAACATCACCCCTGTATGTGCGGTTCAACTGAGGAAAACTTGACTCATTACTTCTTCTATTGCCGTCTATGGGACCACTACAGACAAGAGAACATAGAAGAGCGCAATCTACTGACTTACGATGACTGCCAATCCCTCAGCAAGTTCATAGAGTCGACTGGAAAAGAGAACAAGCAAATCACTCAGTGACTGTCACTCTACTGATTTCATCAGTCTCCCAAACAAAACTAGCAAATGAGCTTACATCTTCCTGCAAAGAGAGGACTTTCTTAGACTTTATATGTATATATATATATATATATATATATATATATATATATATATATATATATATCAACACAGCAATATGGTAAAATAAATCTTGCATTTAAACATAAAGAATCAGAATATGTATTTTTATAGTTTTAAGTTGCAGTTTGTAGTGAATTTTTTAAATTTTAGCAAAGTCAAGATACATGATGATTAGGTCATTCTGTGTCAAGTTTTTTGGCCAACATGACTTAAAAGAGAAATAACTGTATTGCCTTTGACCGTTTTCTTCCAGAAGTAATTTGATTATCACGGAAGTGATGTTTTGGGAGGGTGCAAATTTTATCAAGACCAATTTTGTCAACAACTTTGCAGTTTGGATAGTTACGGGCGAATAGCGGGTTATGTCCTGTTTTTTCTACGTCACTAAGAATAAATCTTGTCTGCTCTACTTTTCAGTAATTGAGATAGCATCTATTGTTGACAGTTGATTGCAATAGGATTTTGGCGGATTTGTAAGAAGTCTGCTATAGCCTGTCATGAAAAAACTTTCAATTATATAAGTTCCAGTCGACCAATGGAAGCTGATAATATTTTAGTAGAAAGAAAATGTACAAAATTTGTTTTCATTTTGCTGGTTAGCAAACCGTCGAGAGAACTGGTGCAACAATTTTGAGACTGTTTTCCAATTTGATTTAAGTTTAACTAGCTGGCAAAAATCATCAAGGACGGCAACCAAGTCTAATGACAAACACAGTTTGCAATGACCACCCTAAACTTTGCCATACCAATAGTCCACAATTAGAAAACTCACTGCCTGAAGGTTTAGAATATCTGCCTTGAAGACGCATGGAAGCCATTGCTGTTTCGCCCTTGATCTCAATGAATGGCCACAACATCTGCATAGCATATGCATACACTAGCGATATGCATAGCAACTTCTTATTTGACGTTCCTTTTTGCGTATAATTCATGTTCTCTCATAGCCCCTGGTAAATCTCCTACGGTAAGTGATCAGGAGAATTAATGAAAAAAATGTAAACCGAGTTACAGGAGACTTTGAGAGATTAGATGGCAATCAACAACTGTGTGTGTCAACAAGAAGGACATAAACATGTCATTTTTTGTTGAGATCTGGTTTTTATAATACGGATTTGGAAAAGACCTTGCTCGTTGATCAAAAAGATGCTATCAATTGTCTCCACCGTTAACTTGCCTGAAGAGCGATGAAGAAATGTCATTGCTTTTCTTATCCTTTATGCATTTCATATCGTAAAACATCAAATTTGTTTGAAAGCAAGCAGACAATACTCTCTTTGGAAGGCGGAGTGCAAAGTACAAAAAGTTTCATTGCCACCATCTCCCTATTTGAATTTCGTGACGTTTGCTTTAGGGTTCAAAAAGTGATATGCGGACAAGCTTAATACTGTCGGTTTTCTTGACAACCTGAGTTTTTTTGATCTTTGAAAAACTTGCCCCTTCATTTTGTTATCATCTTTCCAACTCAATATTATTGTCAAAGAACTTCTTTGAAAAACACACAACAAATATAAACAACACATTTTAAATACACTTTGAGCACTAGAATGAACAAAAAATTTTCAGTGGAGGAAGCTTTCGTCAAACATTATTAATAATGATTCTCCTCGACTGTGTTGACAGGTAGTACTTTTCTAATAAATTCTACTTTCACTAGGTAGACGTCGTATTCATTTATTTCAAAGCAGCAATAGGACACAATAAGTTTTGCATCTAAACATAAAGAATCAGATTATTTATTTTATAGTGTAAAATGCAGTTTATTGTGGATTATTTAAAAAAACTAAGTTTTCTAATTCTCTGTCAAGTTCTCGGGCCAACATGACTTAAAAGAGAAAAAACCGTATTGAGTTTGACCGTTTTCTTCCAAAATTAAATTGATTATCACGGAAGTGGCGTCTTGAAATTTGTAATTTTCATCAAGGCCACTTTCGTCAAGAAGTGGGCATATGCGATTTATAGAGTAATGGGTCAATAGCGAGTAATATCCTGTTTATTCTCGTCATTAAGAGAAAGTCTTGTCTGCTCTAGTTTTCAATGATTGAGAAAGCATCTATTGTTGACAGTTAATTGCAATAGGATTTTGGCGGATTTGTAAGAAGTCTACTATAACTTGTCATGAAAAAAAATCCAACTGTATATGTTCCAGTAGACCAATGGAAGCTGATCATTAGGGTTAAGATATAAATGGAAGTTTTTTCATGACAAGTTGTAGTAGACTCCTTACAAATACGCCAAAATCCTATGCAATCAACTGTCAACAATTGATGTAATCTCAATTATTGAAAAATAGAGCAGAATAGATTTATTCTTATTGACCAGAATAAACAGGAAAATACTCGCTATTGACTCATAACTCTATAAACTGCATATGCAGTAGGATTATGAGGCCTCCTAGCGCTTCTCCAGAAAAAACTTCCATTTTCATGTTCTCTAGTATATTTATGGATATCAAGATCGCTGATCATTTTTTAAATTTAGCGGAAACTTAAACTCTGCAGATTGTCTTTATTGCTCTGGTTGCATAGCAAACAGTCTAGCAGAATTGATGCAATATTTGACAGACTGTTTTCTAACTTGATTTAAAAACAGCTAGCTGGCAACAACCATCATTTTTGGCAACAAAGTCTAATGACAAACCTAATTTGTAATGACCACCCAAGACTTTGCCATACAAATAGTCCACAATCGGAAAACTCACTGCCTCAAGTATTAGAACACCTGCCTTGAAGACGCATGCAAGCCATGGCTCTTTCGCACTTGACCTCAACGAATGGCCACAAATTCTGACATGCTTCAGCGCGCCCTCAACCAATCTCAACACAGACATAGCTAAACTAGCAATATGCATAGCAACTTCCCATTTGATGTTCCTTCTTGCGTTTAACTCATGTTTTCTCATAGCTTTTAGTAAATATTCCAGGGTACGACCGATAGAAATTGCGGCAGTTGTCAGAAGCATTAATGAAAGAACCATTTTAAACTGAATTACACGAGACTTTGAGAAATTAGTGCAATCAACCACTATGAATGTGTCAAAAAGAAGGACTTAAACAAGTCATTTGTTCGTTGAGAAGTGGTTTTGATAATACGGATTCGGAAGAAATCTGGTTGGTAGACGAAAAAGATTCTATCAATAGTCTCAAAAATTACGTTGCCTAAACTTTGCCATACCAATAGTCCACAATTAGAAAACTCACTGCCTGAAGGTTTAGAATATCTGCCTTGAAGACGCATTGAAGCCATGGCTGTTTCGCCCTTGATCTCAATGAATGGCCACAACATCTGCATAGCATATGCATACACTAGCGATATGCATAGCAACTTCTTATTTGACCTTCCTTTTTGCGTATAATTCATGTTGTCTCATAGCCCCGGTAAAATTTTCTACTGTAAGACCGATATAAATTATGGCAGTTGTCAGGAGAATTAATGAAAAAAAGTATAAACTGAGTTACAAGAGACTTAGAGAGTAGATGGCAATCAACAACCGTGTGTGTGTGTCAACAAGAAGAATCTAAACATGTCATTTTTCGTTGAGAAATGGTTTTTATAATACGGATTTTGAGGAGACCTCACTCGTTGATCAAAAAGATGCTATCAATTGTCTCCACCGTTAATTTGCCAGAAGAGCGATGAAGAAATTATGCCATTGCTTCTCTTATATTTTATGCATTCCAAGCCGTAAAACATCAAATTTGTTTGAAAGCAAGCAGAGAATACTCTCTTTGAAAAGTGGAGTGCAAAGTCAATAAAATTTCATTGCCACCATCTCCCTATTTGAACTTCGTGACGTTTGCTTTAAGGTTCAAAAGTGATATGCGGCCGAGGTTAATACTGACGGTTTTCTTGACAACCTGAGTTTTTTTGATCTTTGAAAAACTTGCCCCTTCATTTTGTTATCATCTTTCCAACTCAATATTATTGTCAAAGAACCTCTTTCAAAAACACACAACAAATATAAACAACACATTTTAAATACACTTTGAGCACTAGAATGAACAAAAAATTTTTCAGTGGAGGAAGCTTTCGTCAAACATTATTAATAATGATTCTCCTCGACTGTGTTGACAGGTAGTACTTTTCTAATAAACTCCAATTTCACTAGGTAGGCGTCGTATTCATTTATTTGAAAGTAGCAATAAGATACAATAAGTCTTGCATCTAAACATAAAAAATCAGATTATGTAATTTTATAGTTTAAAGTGGCAGTTTATTAAAAAAAACTAAGTTTTAGCATATTCAAGATATATGATCATTAGGTCATTCTGTGTCAAGCTTTTGGGCCAACATGACTTTAAAAAGAAATAACTGTATTGCGTTCGACCGTTTTCTTTCAAAATTAAATTGATTATCACGGAAGTGATGTCTCGAAGTTTGTAATTTTCATCAGGGCAAATTTCGTCAAGAAGTTAGCATATGCTGTTTAGAGAGTAATGGGTCAATGGCGAGTTATATCCTGTTTATTCTCGTCATTAAGAATAAATCTTGTCTGCTCTACTTTTCAATAATTGCGATAGCATCTATTGTTGACAGTTGATTGCAATAGGATTTTGGCGTATTTGTGAGAAGTCTACTATAACTTGTCTTGAAAAAAATTCCAATTATATATGTTCCAGTAGACCAATGGAAGCTGATCATTAGGGTTAATATATAAGTGGAATTTTTTTTCATGACAGGTTTTAGTAGACTCCTTACAAATCCGCCAAAATCCTATGCAATCAACTGTCAACAATTGATGCTATCTCAATTATTGAAAAAAAGAGCAGACTGGACGAGAATACCACTTCTTATTGACGAGAATAAACAGGAAAAAACTCGCTATTGACCCAAAACTCTCTAAACTGCATATACAATAAGATTAGGAGGTCACCTTGCGCTTCTCCGGAAAAAACTTCTAATTTCATGTGCTCCAGTAGATTTATGGATAATAAGATCGCTGATCAATTTTTAAATTTAGCGGAAACTTAAACTATGCAGATAGATTGTTTTTATTGCACTGGTTGCATAGCAAACCGCCTAGCAGAATTGATGCAATATTTGAGACACTGTTTTCTAACATAATTTAAATTTAGCTAGCTGGCAACGACCATCAATGCTGGCAACCAAGTCTAATGACAAACCTAATTTGTAATGACCACCCAAGACATTGCCATACAAATAGTCCACAATCGGAAAACTCACTGCCTCAAGTATTAGAACACCTGCCTTGAAGACGCATGCAAGCCATGGCTCTTTCGCACTTGACCTCAACGAATGGCCACAAATTCTGACATGCTTCAGCGCGCCCTCAACCAATCTCAGCACAGACATAGCTAAACTAGCAATATGCATAGCAACTTCCCATTTGACGTTCCTTCTTGCGTTTAACTCATGTTTTCTCATAGCTGTTAGTAAATATTCCAGGGTACGACCGATAGAAATTGCGGCAGTTGTCAGAAGCATTAATGAAAGAACCATTGTAAACTGAGTTAAACGAGACTTTGAGAGATTAGATGGCAATCAACAACTATGAATGTGTCAAAAAGGAGGACTTAAACAAGTCATTTATTCGTTGAGAAGTGGTTTTGATAATACGGATTCGGAAGAGTTCTGGTGGGTAGACAAAAAAGATTCTCTCAGTAGTCTGAAAAAGTTACGTTGCCTAAAGAGCAATGAATAAATTATGCCCTTACGTCTCTGATTTTATTTGCCTTTCATACCATAAAACATCAATTTTGTTTGATAGCAAGCAGATATTCTCTTTGGAAAGTAGAACGCAAGTTTCAAAGCACGGTCATTGTATGCGATTGCTTGATTCACCCTATTGAACTTCGTGAATATTCTTTCAAGGTTCAAGTGTTAACCGGACGAGGTTAACACTGCCGGTTGTCTTGACAGCCTGAATTCTCTTTGGATCGTAGAAAAAGTTTGGCTCTTCTTTTCGTTATCATCTTTCCAACTCAATAATATTATCAAAGAACATCTTTGAGAAACACTCAACAAAATTATACAACACATTTTAAGTACACTTTCCGCACTAGGTTGAACAAATTGTTCTTCTTTCTGCGGAAGCAGCTTTTGTCAGACATTATCATTTATATTTCTCCTCAACAGACTTCACGGGTAGTACTTTTCTAACACATTCCAATTCAATAGGTAAACGTCGTATTCATTCAATTCAAAGCAGCAATAAGACACATTAGGTCTTGCATTTAAACATAAAGTATCAGAATAGGTAATTTTAAAGTTGAAGTTTATAATAAAACTATAAGACGTTTAAATTGCACCCAAAACTCTGCCATACCAATAGTCCACAATTGGAAAACTCACGGCCTCAAGGTTTAGAACATCTGGCTTGAGGAGCCATGGAAACCATGGCTTTTTTGCCGTTGACCTCAACGAATGGTCACAACTTCTGACATGCTTCAAGGCGCCCTCAACCAATCTATGCACAGACATAGCTGAACTAGCAATATACATAGCAACTTTTCATTTGACGTTCCTTCTTGTGCTTAAATTCAGTTTTCTCATAGCTCATAGAAAATGTTCCAGGGTACGACCAATAGAAATTGCGGAAGTTGTGAGTTACACGAGACCGAGACTTTGAGAGATTAAATGGCAATCAACAACTATTTATGTGTCAAAAAGAAGGACCTAAACATGTCATTTAATTATTGACAGCTCGTTTTCATAATACGGATTTCGAGGAAACCTTGCTTGTTGATGAAAAATATGCTTTTAATTGTCTCCACCGTTACCTTGTCTGAAGAGCGCTGTAGAAATTATGCCCGTGCCTCTGTCGTTTCAAACCGTGAAACATCAAATTTGTTTGAAAGCAAGCAGAGAATATTCTCTGTGGAAGGTGCAATGCAAGATGCAATGCAGGGTCAATAAATGGTATTGCCAGAATCCCCTTATTTGAACATCGTGACGATTGCCTCAAGGTTCAAGATTGATATGTGGATGATGTTCACACTGCCGGCTTTCTTGACAACCTGATTTTTTTTTGGATCGTTGAAAAAACTTCTCAACGCCATTCTTTTCGTTATGATTTTTCAAACTCCATGTTATTATCAAAGAACATCTTTGAGAAACACACAAATTTACACAACACATTTTAAATACATTTTCCGCACTTGGTTGAACAAATTATTCTTTCAGTTGAAGCAGTTTTCGTGAGACATTTTAATTTATAATTCTGCTATTTCTCCTCGATTTTGTTGACGGCTAGTACTTTTCTAACACATTCTACATCAATAGGTAAAAATCGTATTCATTCATTTCAAAGCAGCAATAAGACACAATTGCTCTTGCATTTAAATATAAGGAATCAGAAGATGTAATTTTATAGTTTAAAAATGCAATTTATAATAGTTTTTTTTTAAAAAATAAAGTTTTAGCATTGTCAAGATACATGATGATAAGGTCATTTTATGTCAAGTTTTTGGGCCAACGTGACTTAAAGGAGAAATAAATGTAATATGTTTGACCGTTTTCTTCGGAAAATTAATTTGATTATCACGAAAGTGATGTCTTGGGAGTTTGTAAATTTCATCAAAACTAATTTAGTCACGAAGTTTGCATATGCTGTTTAGAGAGTTATGGGTCAACAGCGAGTTATATTTTTTTGTTCCCGCCTTTAAAAGTTAGACTTGCCTGCTTTATATTTCAACAATTGGGATATGGGATAGCCTTTATTGTTGACAATTGACTGCAATAGGGTTTTGGTGGCTTTGTAAGAGGTCTACTATAACTTGTCATGAAAAAATTTTCAATTTTTATGTGTGCCCGTAGACCAATGGAAGCTGATCGTATTTAGTAAAAAGAACATTTACAAAATTTGTTTTTTTTTTAGTTTTGTTTGCATAGCAACCCATCTGGAACATGTGCAACAATTGAAAGACTGTTTTCCAATTCGATTTAAGTCTAACTAGCTGGCAGTGGCTATCATGGTTGGCAACCAAGTCTAATGACAAACCCAGTTTGCAATAACCACCCAAAACATTGCCATGACAACAGTCTACAATTGGAAAACTCACTTGCTGAATGTTTAGAAAATCTTCACTGAAGACGCATGAAAGCCATGGCTCTTTCCACTTTGATTTCAGCGAGAGGCGACAACTTCTGTCATGCTTCAAGACGTCTTTAATCAATCTATGCACAGACATAGCTAAACTAGCAATATGCATAGCAACTTCTCATTTGACGTTCCTTCTTGCGTTTAGTTCATGTTTTTTTACAGCTTTTAGTAAATGTTCCAGAGTACGGCCGATAGAAATTGCGGCAGTTGTCAGAAAAATTAATGAAAAGGAATTAAACATGTCATTTATTCGTTGAGAACTGGTTTTTAAAAAACGGATTTGGAAGAGATTTTGCTGGTAGACGCAAAAGATTCTATCAATAGTCTCAAAAAATACGTTGCCTGAAGAGCGATGGAGAAATAATGCCCTTGCGTCTCTGTTTTCATATGCCTTTCATACCACAAAACATCAATTTTTTTTATAGAAAGCAGAATTTGATAGAAAGCAGAATATTCTCTCGTTGGAAAGTAGAACGCAAGTTACATAGCAGGGTCAATGTATGCCGTTGCCAGATTCCCCCCAAAAAACATTGCCGTACCAACACTCCACAATTGCAAAACTCACTGTCTCAATGGTTAGAACTTCTGCTCAGAAGACCAGAGGAAGGCCTTGACGTCAACGAACGGCGACTGGATCTGACATGCCTTAAGGCGCCATCAGCCAATCTAAATAGCAAAATGCATAGCAACTTCGCATTTGAAGCTCCTTTCTGCGTATAATTCATGTTGTCTCGTAGCTCATGGTAATATGTACGACGTATAGGAAGTGCGGAAGCTGTCAGGAGAATTAATGGAGGAATTATTTTTAGGCGAGTTAGTCGAGACTTTAGGATACTATATGGCAATCAACAACTCGTTTTGATAATGAAGATTTGGAGGAGATCTTGCTTGTTGACGAAAAAGATTTTATCAATAGTCTCAAGCGTTACGTTGCCAGAAGAGCGATGGAGAAATTATGCCCTTGCCTCTCTGATTTCATGTGCTTTTCAAACCGTAAAACATCAATTTTGTTTGATAGCTCGCACATAAACTCCCTTTGGAAGGTACAATGCAAATTACAAAACAGGATCGATGTATGGGATTGCCAGAATCCCCTTACTTGAACTTCGTGACGATCGCTTCAAAGTTCAAAAGTGGTACGCTGACGAAAATAACTCTGCCCGCTTTCTTCACAACCTGAAATTTTTTTGAGTCATTAAAAAAACTTGGCCCCGCTTTTCGTTATCATCTTACCAACCAAATGTTATTATCAAAGACACTTTTTTGAGAAAAACACAATCATTTTTGCGTTCTTGATAACTATTTATGGTTGTAGTTAAGTAGGTAGGGTAATAGATATTGATAATTCAAAAATTAATATTTTCAAAAGATCTCCCAGAAAGTAAAGAGTTTTGTCAAAAAATTGGCTTTTAATGCTAGTTTTTCCCTAGAGAATGTTTAAATGTTGTTCATTTCATTTGTTCAACATAAATTGACCTTCTTTGCTCAAACAAAACCTAATATTGCAGAATTGTTATAAGAATATTAGAAACCAATCAACAATGACTTATTAAGGTTTTAGAAGCCCACCTACAAAAAAATTTGCGTTTTGCGAAGAGAAAGGTGCAACCATACTTCTTTAAATTTGAAGACCGTCTTAGAGTATGCGAACAATCAAACAAACTATCAAATCCTTTCTCACTATTCCTATGAGTCTAACTAAAGCGACAACAACTCGTATCTGAAAAAGAGGAGAACAAGCTTTATATCAACTCGAATAAGACGATTAAGAGCAAAGGTAATAAAAACAAGATTTGCTCACCTGACTTAGCGAAAAAGGAGCATGAAGCTACTTGAGCGCTAATCCATTGAAGCAATTTTTTTTGTCTCAGCTATAAGCGAAAATCGTGCTGCCATTGCCCTTCAGTTCTTTTAGGAACCAGTAAAGATGCCATCAATGTGCACATGCAGTGAAAATACCTGTTGGGAATGCCCTTCATTCTTCGAAAAAAAAGATATATCCTCATGGGACATAATGAAATGTTCCAAAATTTGTTAAATGGCGTGATGATGTTCAGATTTGAACCTCATCTTCAGACTTCGCAAGGAGAAATTCTTTGTTCTTACGTCAATGAAAACTGATAGTGATGTAAGATTCGACATCAAGGGCACCAAACTTTCGTTCGGATTCCAGGTTCAACGCAACATTTAACGCAGACCCGCCACATAAAGTCTGCCCAAACAGCAGTAGCAAAGCCTAAAAATATTAAGAATCTACTAACGAAAGAAAAGTGGACAAATAAGTTGATGTCCAGAAAGCAACGTTTTGAGTTTGCATGCACTTGTAGAGCTGCCCCATCAACTTCAAAACATCTGAAACAAATGGACTCAAAGCACTCTGCGCAAAAATAGAACAACTAAACCGACAACATGTCATTTTGAAATAAAAAAATCAGTTTCCATCTTATTTATTCGAGGCTCTAGAAAACTCAATAGGAACTGTTGCTGAAGAAGGGAGGCTCCTTGGCTTACTCATTTACTTTCGCCATCAATTTCTTATTCTTACGTATTATATGTTTTTTAAATTTTTTTTTAATCTGAAGTTAATATTTTCATTTTCCTGGTAGGCTTGAAAAAAAAAACAATTTATAAAGACGTAGTGTTGGGAGGGCTCCGTAAGCGGCAATATTCAGCCGGTGTCAAGACGTAGCATTTAGAACTCAATTGCTTGGAGCTGGACTCATTGGATTCAATAAAATGGACTCAATTGCTAGGAAGTGTTTCAAAATTGGAGTCGAAAAAATTTTCGTCAATTCCTTGCGTCGACAGGAATTACCCTGAGGGATCCACCTAAGAAACCACGCAAAAATACTTGAACTGTTAGATTACTATATTTTTTTGTTTTACTTTAATACATGTGGGAAAGTTTGAGCTTACAATTTCAAAGATTTGAACAGAAAAATCGGAAACGTTGGAACATTGGTAATTGGAACATTGGTCGCAATTAAACTAGTTTAAAATCACAGGTGGAGCGAAGTTTTCAAGATGCTATCAGCTACCTGATCATAAAGTTTGCTCATTTTGTACCTATAAGGATTGAAATGAATTTACTTGTGAGCAACAATATTTAGAATGAAATTTTGAGATAAAAGTATCTGTTGACAAAAAAATGATCCTAATCTTGGCCTCTATGTACGTTTTAACCCAATTGAAAATCAGTCGTTGAGAAATGTCAAAAACATTTTTGAAGGAAAACTGCCTTTAACTCAATAGTATGAACCGTCAATTACAATTTTTCGGAAAGTAAATTGATTATCACAGCATAGATGTCCTAACGATTCGTAAATTTCATCAAAACTTTTTTTCGCCGAAATTCTGCATATGCAGCTTGGAGGCTTATGGATTGATAGCGACCTATTTGGTTTCTTACCGTCTTTAAAAGTTGGTCATCCCTGCTTTAATTTTCAATATTTGGGACAGCATCTATTGTTCTTTTTTTAGGGCAATAGGATTAAGGTCGTCTCTTAGAGAGATCTCCTAGCGCTTCTCCGGGAAAATTTTTAATTTCATGTGTTCCAGTAGATTTATGGATATTAAGATCGCTGATAATTTTTTACATTTAGCGGAAAGTTAAATTATGCAAATTATTTTTTATTGCTCTGGTTGCATAGCAAATCGTCTAGCAGAATTGGTGCAATATATGAGAGACTGTTTTCTAACTTAATTTCAATTTAGCTAGGTGGAAATGACCATCATGTTTGGCAACCAATTCTTATGACAATCCTAGTTTGTAATGGCCACCCAAAACTTTTGCCATACCAACCGTCCACATTAGAAAAACTCACTTCCTCAAAGAATAGAAAATCTGACTTGAAGACGCATGGAAGCCATGGCATTTCCGGCATTGATGTCCGTGATTGTCGACATACTTCAAGACTACCTCAACCAATCTGTGCAAAATCATAGCTAAAATAGCCATATGCATAGCAATTTATCATTTGACGTTCATTTTTGTGCATAATTCATGTTGTCTCACAGCTCCTGTTAAATATCCCAGTGTACGACCGATAAAAATTGAGGAAGCTGTCATGTAAATTAATAGGAGAACTATTGAAAAGTAAGTAAGACAAAACTTTAAGATGTTAGATGGCAATCAACAACTATGTATGTGTCAAAAGAAGGACTCAAACATGTCATTTATTCGGTGATAGCTGGTTTTGATCAGAGAGAGTCCGAAGAGATCTTGCTTGTTGATGAAAAAGATGCCATGAATAGTATCACTCGTCACCTTTTTGGTGGAGCATTGGAATAATTATGCCCTCGGCTCTCTCATTTCATATGCAATTCATATCGTGAAACAACAAATTCATTTGCAGCAAGCAAAGAATACTCTTTTTGCAATGTTCAATGCATAGTCGATGCATGCGATTGATGGAATCCCTTTATCAGAACTTTGTGACGATTGCTTCTAATTTAAAAAGTGGCATACGGACAAGGGAAACGCCGTTGGTTTTCTTGACAACCTGAAATGAAATTGTTTTTGGTCATTAAAACTTATTTTGTTAAAAAAAAGCTTGCATCTAATGCTAATTCACTACAGAACGGCTACAAATTGTTTATTTTATTTATTCAACATGAATTGATCTTCTTAGCTCAAACAAACGTCAATATTGCAGAATTATTATAAGAATATAAGAAATCTATCAACCACGGCTTATTACCGGTAGGGAAGTCCACCTACAAAAAAGTTTGCGTTTTGCGAAGAAAAAGGCGCACCCATACTTCTTTAAATTTGAAGCCGTATTAGAGTATGCGAACAATCAAACCAACTATCAAATCCTTTCTCTCTATTCCTATGAGTCTAACTAAAGCGACAACAACTCGTATCTGAAAAAGAAAAGGAGAACAAGCTTCATATTAAATCGAAAAAGACGATTCAGAGCAAAGGTAATAAAAACAAGATTTGCTCACCTGACTTAGCGAAAAAGGAGCATGAAGCTTCTTGAGCGCTATGTCATTGAAGCAATTTTTTTTGTCTCAGCTATATGCGAAATTCGTGCTGCCATTGCCCTTCAGTTCTTTTAGGAACCAGTAAAGATGCCATCAATGTGCAAATGCAGTGAAAATACCTGTTGGGCTTGACCTTCATTCTCCGAAAAAAAGATATATCCTCATGAGACATAATGAAATGTCAATTTCTTCCAAAAATTGTTAAATGGCGTGATGATGTTCAGATTTGATCCTTATCTTCAGACTTCGCAAGGAGAAATTCTTTGTTCTTACGTCAATGAAAACTAATAATGATGTAAGATTCGACATCAAGTGCACCAAATTTTCGGTTTCCAAGTTCAACGCAACATTTAACGCAGACCCGCCACAAAAAAACTGCCTCAACAGCAGTAGCAAAGCCTAAAAATATTAAGAATCTACTAACAAAAAAATGTGAATAAAAAAGTTGTTGTTCAGAAAGCAACGCTTTTTGGTTTTTTGTTTGCATGCAGTGGCATAGGCGGCCCATAAGCTTCGAAAGCTCCGAAAGAACTGGCATTGAAACACTCTGTGTAAAAAGAAGTCGGCTACGCCGACGTCATGTAATATCTAAGAATTAAAATTAGCTTCCCTCTCCTAAGGAGCTCCATCCTAATTTTCAAGGCTCCTGAACACTCAATAGGACCTGTCGTTGAAAAATGGAGGCTCATTTATTTAGAGCCATGAACTCATTCATTTTTCCAACAAATTTTTTTGTTCGTGTGTTTTGTATGTTTTTTTTGTTTTCTTCTAATTTTTTCAGCTGATATTTGCGTGCAATGTTTTCATTTTCCTGGTACGCTTGGAAATTACAATTTATGAAGACGTAGTGCGGGGAGGGCTCCGTAACAGGCAATGTTCAGCCGGTGTCGAGAAGTAGCATTTCTTAAAACTCACCTGCTTGGAACTGGACTCAATGGACTCAATAAAAAAACTCAATTGCGTGGAACTTGTGGTACGGTTGTACCTAATTTGAAAAATGTACTAAATTCTTAGTTGTCCTTGTGTCAGATAAATTAGAAATTATTCATGTTTGTTTTCAGTAAAACTTTACCTTCGACTATAAAGTCAAATTTTAATTGTGTTCACGCCCTCCCATTTTATTAATTCAGCTAACTTTCAATCTCTTATCAATGTTTCCGAAATTCAGTTGTTCTCAATCTCTTCTGCTTTGATACAAGAATAGCTCACTAAGGATTCGATACAGAATTCCACGCCAACAGAATAGTGTCGAATTCGTAAAACTATTGCTTGTTATAATTGAGAACTGTAAATTGACACTTCACCGAATACAGTGGATTCGCACCTCAAATTCACCTTTTCTGAATCCATCCACATTCTTGGCTTAAATACATACCTCTGTAGTAAGAGGTATCACGTAGCGCAGTTAGCAGCTAAAGAACGAGCTCGTTTTGGAATAGAACTCCTTTGGGAACGGCCCACATTGGAACCCCCTTGAGATGGGAACGTTGGAGAATAGTTTTGAAGTTGGCCATACTCGCTAAAGAGGGTATTTCGATCGATATCCTACAAGAAACACCACCAAGTAAACCTAATTTCCCCCCGAACCTATCTTTGAAAAATATATGGACAATAGCACTGCTCAAAGCGAAAGAGACCGCAGAATTCGGAACGAACACCTCAAGAATGCGTGGCTCAACAAATGTCAGAAGATTGAAGCGGCGGGAATGTTTTGTGGTTACAGACCTTGGAAACTTTGCGACACCAAATTTGTCTCTCTCACCTATCTTAGCGGTGGCATGGAACGCCGTCGGATATTTGGTTCTCAAGAACCAACCATTCAATTTGACCAAATCTCGACAAAGGACCTTTGGGAGAGTTTGAATAACGTTTTTATTAAGCAGAGAAATATAGACTTCCAACGTTATACTCTCTCAACACGAAAATAACTCAAAAAAGAGCCGGTCGAAAAATTCTAAGGTTGTTTCCGAGAGCTTTCTTTGAACTGCGATTGTGGTAGCCACGAGGAATATATCATTCGAGACGTTTTTATTGCAAACATGAAGGATGTTGAAACAAAGCGAGAGCTACTGAAAGAAGCGAGATCGGCTAAAAAAGCATTAGAAGTGGCAATGAAAATCTAGATGGGCATACAAAATAAACTAAAATTTTCAGGAACAGCTGCTCAGTCAACTTCGAATCAGGCGGCGAATATGTCAGTCAATAGCATTCAAAGCTCTTGGAACCGACCCAGATCATTGTCAAATACCTTTGTCAAACCTACAGTTTGCGGCAATTGTGGTTACGGATGGTCAACTAGTCAACGTCAAAACTGTCCTGCTCGAGGAAAAAAACCGCAAGAAACTGAAGCCGAAACCAAGACTCAACAGCGTAGATGATACTAATTCTGAAGCCGCAATTATCGGCACCTCTGCCCGGCAGGGGAAAAACTAAACCAGATCGAGACTGTGTTTCAAAGACACAGCACTTACGATGCTAACTACGACGCTGATTATGATGAGTTTTGATGATAATTGTGTAGCTGTAATTTCCAATAGTGACAAAATGACAAAAATCAGAGAAGTGGAATCCGTTAATATGCACATTCGTATTGGAAATACAGAAACGAAAGCATTAGAGGATTCGGGGAGCATTTGCACCATCATTAATAGAAGCCTAGAAAACTCAGTAGTTTTGAATAGTCAAGAAAACTTTTGGGTACTGTCTCCGGAAAATCAAGATCTAAAAATTTTCTCCAATGAGATAATCAAGACTATTTGTGTAATTAATACGTCGGTGAAAAGCGACGACTGGGCAGCTGTAAATGTCAATGTTACAGTTGTTGAAGACGGTCAAAGACAAATAATTGGGCGATATCTTTTTCCTCAGCTCAGACGTTTGCTCACCCGAACTAAACAAGTCTCAAAGGTTGATCACAACCAATGTTTAATCAAGAAGCAAATAGCTTTTGTCTTTCCTTGTTTAATCTCTCGAACTGACGCAGACACAGTCCCAGTGGAAGATTATCTCGTTGACAACGGATGGGTAACGGGGGGAACGGAGCGACATTCTAGTCGAAGAGGAAATGTCCAAAAGCACAGGTGGATGCAGTCAGACGCTATAATGGGGACTAAAATATATCAGTATCGCTCTTTATCCTCCACCCGAAATTAACAAATCCAATACAACATACCGAAAAGTCACTAGAGCTAGAGTTAGCGCAAAAAGTCTCCAAACTATCGAAGCGGGATCTGCGAGGCCTTTGGGAGACATTAGGGCCCGGCAGCACAGTCGTACGCGCATCCCCTACAACGACAGCAATCAAAGAGCCAGGAGTCCCAGAAGTGAAGGTGCGCAATGGTGATATAGCTAAGATTGGAACCCGGGCAGAGCAAAATACGGAATTGAGGCAATACGCCCAAAGACTACCACTTCCGTACGGCAAGACGACAGACGAAAAAATTGCTCAGTATTGCAAGGAACTCAAGAAAAAAAAGAGACATCGACAAGCTGATAAGGCATCCGGAATTTCCTCAGCAAAAAGCAATATCTCGAAGACCATGTCATCTCGTAAACTGGAAAAACCGCCAACCGGAGCAAGTCGTTCACACAAGTCATCCGCTACACCAAATACTTCAGCAGCCTCTTCGAGAGCAGCTTCTCCAGCAGCCTCTTCGATAGCAATTCAAACAACCTCAAAGGGAAAGAGGAAACGTACAGCACCGGAATATTATGGTTTTCGAGAGCTTGGTATGCTCTGTTGGTGACGCTGAGACGATGTCTTCACCGAAACCCCAAAGACCTAACAACCCTGTAATTGAAACAGTTATACAGGAGGAGGCCTTAAAACCACCAGCCATCGAAACTTATTTCGAATTACCAGTTGTGAGCCCATCAGATCCTCGTATTTGCCCGCCGCTCGAAACTTCGCCTCCTGAAGAATACAATTATGCTGACTACCAACGTGAAGTCAGTATGAGCGTTTTTGATAGCAAAAACGAATTTGAAAATTTTCCATCTTGCTCCATAACAATGATCAGTAATTTCAAAAGTTTTCCCTTTAGATTTCAATTTCGTCTTTAACTTTAAACTTTAACTTATTTGTGTTAAATTCATTTCCATTTTAATAAGTACATTGTGAATTGAAATATTTCATGTTCATTCAAAAAAATTGTCTGTTAATTTGAATGGTGTTACACTTGTGCTGCATTTGCCCCTTAATTTACGCCATTCCTTTATTTTTGTTTGTAAACGTTAATTGCTTTTATGTTTTCCAATTCAACTTGGAAAGCCATTTCGATTCCAATTGTACTGTTGTTGCTGCAATAATAGTCACCATTGTAAGTATTAAAATAATAGTTATATTAACCAGTACATTTGTTATTTAAATTTTAAAATGTCCTTACTTGCATTTTAAAATTTTGTCCAAGCCATGGATATGTTGCACGGTTGTATCCTAATTTAAAATTGTACTAAATTTTTATTTGTCCTTGTGTCAGTTAAATTAAAGTTTATTCATATTTGTATTCACCTAGTAACAGTTGAATACTGCACCGAAACACCAAAGACCTAACAACCATGTAATTGAAACAGTTATGCAGGAGGAGGCCTTACAAACACAACCCATCGAAACTTATTTCGAATTACCAGTTGTGAGCCTATAAGATCCTCGTATTCGCCCGCTCGGAACTTTGCTTCCTGAAGAATACGATTATGCTGACTACCAACGTGAAGTCAGTATGAGTGTTTTTGATGCCAAAAAAGAATTTGAAAATTTTCCATCTTGCTCCATAAAAATGATCAGTAATTTCGAATGTTTTCAATTTAGATTTCAATTTCATCTTTAAATTTAAATTTTGGATTATTTGTGTTAAATTCATTTCCATTTTAATAATTACATTGTGAATGGATATATTTTATGTTCAATCAAAAGAATTATCTGTTAATTTGAACGGTGTTACACTTGTGCTGTATTTGCCTCTTAATTTACGGCATCTTTTAATTTTGTTTTTGCAAACTTTAATTGCTTTGTAGTATTGTTGCAATACTAACCACCTATGTTTTATTACTTGCAGTTTAAAATTTTTTCAAAGCCACGGATATGTGGCACGGTTGTATTCTAATTTAAAATGTGTACTAAAATTCTATTTGTCCTTGTGTCAGTTAAGTTAAAGTTTATTCATATTTGCATTCACCTAGTAAAAGTTTACCTCCGACTGTAAATTCAAGTTTTCAATTGTGTTCACGCCCTCCCTTATAATTACTTAAACTAATTTTCATTCTGTTTTGATACAAGAATAGCTCACTAAGGATTCGATACAGAAATTCCACGCCAACAGAATAGTGTCGCATTCGTAACACTATTAATTGTTATAATTGAGAACTGTAAATCTACACTTCACGGAATACAGTGGATTCGCGACTCGAATCCAACTCTTCTGAATCAATCCACATTCGAGTTTCAAATACATACCTCTGTAGTTTTCAATTGACACAAGAAAATATTTGGTTTCCAGCCTAATCAAATTAGTTTTTTTGTCCAAATTTTTCCAATCTCTATAATTGGTTCTTTGACACTCGCCCATGTGCTTGTGATTCTGAAAACTCGATGGATAGTTTCTTTTTTTTTGCAGCATCGGAGCATAACAGTGAAATGTTAATAAAATTTTCCTTACTTGGGTTTGTTACCGCTTAAAATCTCTCCGACTCATTCTCTTTTCAATTTTAGTTTCGAAACACTTTTGCTATGAGGAGACAACAGAAAAATTAAACCAATACCTGGGTATAACAGAGTTATTTCGCTTTTTCAGCAGTACAAAGTTAGTTAATCTGAATAAACATTTAGACTATTTGCAGAAAAAAGACACGTTAAGAAGTGATTTTTTGCTGAAAAAATCGCTCAGGACGCACTGTATTTCATATTAATAGGACAAAATTAAATATTTCGACCCCTTCTTTCTAGATTTTCAAACTGTTTTTTTTGCTCAAAGTCAAATGGTTTTACGTGTCAGAATTAAAAACGGTGTCATTGATTCATTGGCTGGAGATAAGGATGCCGATAGTGTTTGAAGTTTTCTCTGAAATAACCTTTTCAGTGCCTTTTTGTGTCATTGGAGAAGTGTAAAAACAGGTTGAAAAAACTAGCTTATTATTTGACACCAAAGAAAAAAGTTCCTCACAAACCAATGGAAAAGAATGTGATATACAAATGATATTCACTACTCAATTTGCAAATAAACCGCAGTAGTGATTTGGTGACAGTGAGGTCGTTTTAGTTAGATTTTCAATTCAAGTATGATGTCCCTAAACCACTTATAGTAACTTTTAACAGTTTTTGACACAACTCGGATAGACCAAATAGACCCGGATTAAATGTACCATTAAAAGTTGTCTGCAATTAAGTTCTGAATTTAATGTTTTGCTGACGCTAATTTTTTGTTTTTTTAACCCGGCAAAAAAATTGAATGACATAAAAGGAATCAGACTTGAAACTTCTTAGATCGCACTTGGTTTGTCTACAATTTTGCAATATGACCTTGCCAGACAAGGAATTTTTGTTAACAACTCAAAAATGGCAAACAAATGGACGGTGACAAAGGGCAAAGTGAGCAAAGTAAAAACATAGCTGGGTTATCATGGTTTAGTGGAAAAAATGTCAATTGCAAACTTGATATAAAATTTGATATGAGACGCAAAAACTCTATATAGTAAAGTAGCAGCATGTGGGTGCGATATTCTTTTATCATAAAATTTTTTTGATGAATGTCAAATAGAACATTGCAATAAAAGCGAAAAACGTTTCGAAAACGCCCCTTGCAATCCAAATTAAATGTATTGTAAAAAACTGCTAAAAAAAGCGATTGCCGCATTTTATGCAGGCAGCAGCAAAATTGAAGTGCGAAAGCTGTTACGCCACGGGATAAAAGAACCATAGTGTGGATGCAAACCAAGTTGAAACCCGGAAAGCAGCAAGATCAGCTCAAAATACCATTTTCATTGCAAAAAGGAATAGCATACGATGGAGTGATCGTTGAGTATATCAGTTTAAAAAACAAAAAAACTGGCTAATTGTCGTAACATAAACACAATAGCCATAATTTTTTTATGTTTTTCCCATTTGCATCAAATTTTTGCAAAAAATTTTTTCTATGGAGTTGATCCACGTCGACTGTTCCTTGTAAAACAGTTTACCTTGTAAAGCATTTTCAATTGACTAAAGTAATAACAAAAATTCAAAAAGTTTGGATTGCATTGGGGCGCTGTCTTTTGTTTGAGATCTGTTTACACATCTCAATAATTTCGGGTTTAAATTGAATTGACAATTTTGTTTATGATAGAACTAGAAATGGAGCTAAGAAATCGAGTGCCATGTTTCAACCACGTTTTCGTCGCTTTTCAATCTGTGTTTTTACTGATGGTCAAATGGTTCCAAGAGTCAAAAATCAAAATAGCATCATTGATTGATGGGCTGCAATTAAACATGCCAATAAAATTTGAATTTTTCCATTAAATCCCGTTACCATTGTTTTTTTGTGTCGATGGAGAAATGTTGAACAACATAAAAAAATAGCCGATTAATTGGAATCAACGAAAAAAACTTACTTACAAACCATAGGAAAAAAAATCCGATAAACATCTGATATTCACTAATCGATTTGCATATAAGCCGCAGCAGTGATTTGTCGACAGTGAGGTGGTTTGAGTTAATTTTTGAATTCAAGTATGATGTTCCTTAACTACTTATAGTCAGTAATATCGGTTATTGACAAAGCTTGAACAAACCAAATAGACCGGGTTAAATGTAGCATTAAAAGTTGAAAGCCATTAGTTTCTTAATTGCAAGTTTAACTGGTCCTAAATTTTTGTTTTTTAAGCCCTGCGCAAAAAACTGGCTCACATAAAAGGAAAAAAAACTGAAGCCTCTTTTTCTGCATTTCGATTAATTTCAATTTTTCGCTATTATTTACAAGTTGATGAGCTATTCCGTTATTGCATAACCGATAAAATCCAATTAGGCTATTTTATGTTCAAAAAATTTTTGGCGAAACAGACATCCAACGTGATATCTTTACATTCATCCAGCTCCTTTCCCTCTCTCGCTTAGATCGCGCATTTTTTTGTTAATATTTTGTAATATGACCTTTTCATACAAGAAACGCTGACCTGCGCGCTTTTTAATTCAGATTTTTTGTTAACAACTGACTAATGGGCAAAATTATGGACAGTGATACAAAGCAAAGTGAGCAAAGTAAAAACAAAATAACCAGACAAGCTTTTGACAACAACAAAAGCAAATTAATAGCAAATCATAGGAAAAGAATCTGATATGATCTGAGACTCATTACTCAATTTGCATATGAGCCGCAGTTGTGTTTTGGTGACAATGAGTTTGTACCAGTTAGATTTTCAATACAAGTATGATGTTCCTAAACTAATTATAGTTACTATTAACGGTTGTTGACACAACTCGTATAGACGAAAAAAACCCGGATTAAATGTAGCATTAAAAGTTGTCTGCCATTAGTTTCTGAATTTTATGTTTCACTTACCCTAAATTTTATTATTAAGTGCAGCACAAAAAGCTGACCAACTAAAAACGAATAAGACTGAATCCGTTTTTTCGCTGTCGTTTAATTTTAATCATTTCGCTAATTTTTAAAATTTGATGTGCTGTTCCGTTGTTGCTGAAGCAATAAATCCAATTACGATATTTTATGTTCCAAAAATTTTTGGCAAAACATACATCCAACGTGATATCTTTACATTCATTGAGCTCCTTTTCTTCTCTCGCTTCGATCGCGAAATTTTTTGTTAAGATTTTTCAATATGACATTGTCATACAAGAAATGCTGACCTGCGCGCTTCTTATTGATATTTTTGTTAACAACTGACTAATGGGCAAAATTGTGGACAGTGATACAAAGTAAAGTGAGCAAAGTAAAAACAAAATAATCAGACTAGCTTTTGACAACAACAAAAGCAAATTAATAGCAAATCATAGGAAAAGAATCTGATAAAGATCTGATATTCATTACTCAGTTTGCATATGAGCCGCAGTAGTGTTTTGGTGACAATGAGTTTGTTCGAGTTAGATTTTCAACACAAGTATGATGTTCCTAAACTAATTATGGTTACTATTAACGGTTGTTGACACAACTCGTACAGACGAAAAAGACCCGGATTAAAAGTAGCATTAAAAGTTGTCTGCCATTAGTTTTTGAATTTTATGTTTTACTTGCCCTAAATTTTTTTATTAAGTGCGGCACAAAAAGCTGACCAACTAAAATAGAATAAAATTGAATCCGTTTTTTCGCTGTCGTTTATCTTCAATCATTTCGCTAATTTTTAAAATTTGTCGTGTTGTTCCGTTGTTGCTGAAGCGATAAAATCCCATTACGCTATATTATTTTCAAAAACTTTTTGGCAAAACAGACATCCAACGTGATATCTTTACATTCATCCAGCTCCTTTCCTTCTCTCACTTCGATCGCGAAATTTTTTGTTAAGATTTTGCAATAACATTGTCATACAAGAAATGCTGACCTGCGCGCTTCTTAATTGAGATTTTTGTTAACAACTGACTAATGGGCAAACTTATGGACAGTGATACAAAGCAAAGTGAGCAAAGTAAAAACAAAATAACCAGACTAGCTTTTAAAAACAACAAAAGCAAATTAATAGCAAATCATAGGAAAAGAATCTGATAAAGATCTGATATTCATTGCTCAATTTGCATATAAGCCGCAGTGGTAATTTGGAGACAGTGAGCTGGATCGGGTAAGACTTCAAATTCAAGTATAATGTTCCTACACAAATTTTAGTTACCGTTGACGGTTGTTGACAAAAATCTAACAAACCAAAAAGACTTGGATTGAATGTATTATTAAAAGTTGCCTGCCATTAGTTTCTGATTTTTTTGTTTTACTTGGCCTAATTTTTATTTTATTAAGCCAGGCAAGAAAAGTTGACCGACATAAAAGGCATAAAACTGAAACCTTTTTTTTCGCTATTGATTAATTTCAAACCTTTTGTATTGATTTACAATTTGTTGAGCTATTCCATTATTGCTGAAGAGCTAAAATCTAATTACGCTGTTTTATGCTCAAAAACTACTTGGAACAATTGAGACATCCAGCGTGTTATATTTACACGTATCCAGCTCCTTTCCTTCTCTCGCTAAGATTGCGCACTTTTTTGTCAGTATTTTGCAAAATGACCTTGTCAGATAAGAAACTCTGACCTGCGCGCTTATTAATTTAGATTTTTTGTTAATAACTGACTAATGGGCAAAATTGTGGACAGTGATACAAGGCAAAGTGAGCAAGGTAAAGACAAAAAAATTGGACAAGCTTTTGACACCAACAAAAGGAAACTACTCGCAAACCATAGGTAAAGAGTCTGATAAACATCTGAAAGTCACTACTCAATTTGCATATGAGCTGCAGTAGTGTTTTGGTGATAATGAGTTTATTCGAGTTACATTTTCAACACAAGTATGATGTTCCTAAACTTATTATAGTTACTATTAACGGTCGTTGACACAACTCGGACAGACCAAAAAGACCCGGATTAACTGTAGCATTAAAATTTGTCTGCCATTAGTTTCTGAATTTTATGTTTTGCGTGCCCTAAATTTTTGTTGATTAAGTGCGGCACAAAAAGCTGATCAAATAAAAACGAAGAAGACTGAAAATGTTTTTTCGCTGTCGATTAATTTCAATCATTTCGCTAATTTTTAAAATTTGACGTGCTGTTCCGTTATTGCTGAAGCGATAAAATCCAATTACGCTATTTTGTGTTCAAAAACTTCTCGGAAAAACTGAGACATCCAACTTTACATTCATCCATCTCCTTTCCTTCTTTCGCTTAGGTCGCAAAACTTTTCGTCAATAATTTGCAATACGACTATATTGGACAAGAAGCTCTGAATTACCCGGCTTCTCAATTGAAAGACTTTTTTAACAACTGACTAATTTGCGAAATTATGAAGAGCGATACAAGGCAGAGTGAGCAAGGAGAAAATAAAATAATCGGTGTAGCTAGATTATCATGGTTTTGCGGAAAATAATTTAATTGCCAAATTAAATTAAATTGGATTTCAGATGCAAAAACTCGACACAGTAAAGTAGCGGCATGTGGGCACGATGTTTTTCATAACAAAAACCATTCAAAAAAGGTCAAAAAAAATGCAATAAAAGCAAAATGCGTTTCAAAAAACGCCCCATGCAATTCAATTTAAATGGACTTAGAAAACAGTGAAGAAAAGCGATTGCCGCATACTAAGCAGGTAACAGCAAAACTCAAGTGCGAAAGCTGTCATGTCATGGGAAAAAAGAACCATAGTATGCATGCAAACTAAAGTGAAACCAGGAAGGCAGAATTATCAGCATAACGGATTATTTTAATTGCAAAAAAGTATCATACGATCGAGTGATGGGTGTAACGTAGAGTAATTCGGTGTAAAAACCAAACAAAACTGGCCAAACTTTATGGAATTGCTTCCACGTCGAATGTTGTTTGTAATAATGTTTACATTGTATAACGTTTTCTTTTGATTAAAGTTGTCAATAGATTGTAATTTACAGTTCAAAGAGTTTGAATGGTATTGGGGCGCTGTCCTGTTTTTAGATCTGTTTACATATTTCCATATTTTCGGGTTCAAATTGAATTGACAATTTTCTTGATACCAAAACTAGAAATTGAGCGAAAAACAGCTATTGGTCTTGTGGCTCACATTTTTTCCAATTTTTTTCAGAGCAGAGAAAAAAAACCGTTGGAACAAAATTTTAATTTCTCGCTGGTAGTATTTTGTTCACAGGAAGCAATTTGACATAGAATTCTTCTATTTTGTTTATTCGGTTTTCTTCTATACGGTTTTCACAATTCGTATATTGTCCAATCTTCATTCAGTTTTTTGTTTAGTCAATAGAATTTCTTTCAATTGTTGGTGGTCAGAAGTTCTGCTGCTATTTTCTTTTATTCTTTTGTGTGTTGTAGTCCGACCAGCACACGATTTGTAACCGTAAAATTTAAGTGTTTTCTTTCAATTTTTGAGATTCGTTTTTCTGTTTACACGGATTAATTTGCGTGTCAATTTGGGAATTGATACCGAAAATCAATTAGAGACAATGAGATGGAACTGATCCAAATGTTTGATTTGTGGGATTTGCTTTAAGCAGATTTACGTTGGTTTTCCTTGTTGGCATTGCTTCTTTCTCGATTGTTCTGTGAAATGACGACCGCAATGATTACTTGGATATTGGATTGACAATATCGTTACAATAATTTCTGCCGTTTTTTAGTGCGTAGTTTGATTTTCCAGTTCCCCTCACTTATTTTTGGCTTTCAGAATTGGGGCCTCCAATGGGTTATCTCTAGACCCCATATTATTAGATGCATTCGCTTCCACATTTTCTCTTTGGTAGATTGAAAAATCTTTTCTTCACTAACTTTTTTGTTATGCAAATTAGTGGCATTGCATACGTCTAAAGGGGAGTAGAGGGTCCCAGCGTTGTAACAAACTTTGCGCTATGACTATGTCAGTCACTGAACTCTGACTTGCGGGGTTCATCAAACTCATGAGCTATTTTAAACAACTGAATATATGGCAAAATTTATTAACTTTGATACAAGGCAAAATGAGCTACGCAAAAACAGCATAATCTGGATAGCTGGGTTATCATTGTTATATCAGCAAAAATTTCAACAAAATATTTGAAATAATATTGGATTTGAGAGGCAAAAGTTTTTGTTAGAAAATCGATGAAATTATGATTTTTGAACTTGCTTAGAATTATTAGAAAGGAAGTTTAACTTATCAGATTACAGACAAGAGCAAAGACAAGACAAGGCAAAGAGCAAGGAAAGTTTAATTTTGTATCTTGACTGTCTGCCACTGATAATGGGTACATATACAGCTGCTTTTCGAGCTTTTTTCATTCCCAAAATCGAACCACCATCTTGATCTATTTTTCAGATCTCTCCTGTAAACCTCTGTATTCTATTGTAGAATACTATATTTGTTAGTTTCTCATTTTGACGCTTACGCACTTTCGCCTTTTATTCCGTTTGCGAAAACCCATAACCACACAGGTTATGGGTCCAGCCATTTTCTAAGTCAAAAAAATTTTGTTGTTGAGTCATAATCCTTTTCTGCTCAGTACCTTTTATTTTCTTAACTGTTTTGCCTTTTCAAACTACGAAGGATCACAGAAAGTGTAGTTTTTGACCTACACAGGAAAAGCACATTAATATTTGGGAGATGACGGCATCGGAGTTGGAACAAAGGCTTGGAAGCTTTTGCAAGAGAGATTTCAGAGTGTGGAAACGCCGACAGTGGTGACTCTGGCGGCACAGCCTGCTCGAATGCAGGTCGAGGACTCTTAGGTTTTGAATAGCTTCTTCATAAGAGGACAGGAGTTGCTCACAAGGCTAAAATAAGCAGGGGAAGCAGTCTCAGAGATCTTTTTCAATGCCTTGGTCCTCAATGGTCTGCCAGTGAGGTAAGAAAGTTATGTTATACAAGAAGGCTTCAACCCGGCAACGAACTTCACAGAGTTGAGGAAAAGGCTGCAGAACTTCCATGAGAGCTAAGCACAGCGACACAAAGAACAAAGTGGTTCAGTGGCACTGGCAGTGAAGCGTGAGTTCAAGAAAGGAATCAACAGAGAATACTTCTTTGTGTGTGAGATCCCTGGACACTTTGCAGAGGACGAGGAAATTGGTTTTATCCATTGAAAATAATAAAAGCAAAAATAAGAAACATTTGTGATGAATGCAGGGAATTTATTTATGATCTGCGGGTAACAGATTGAAAAGAAAAGTAACGTTTTTATGCATTGATTTTATATAAATTGTCGTCTCTAATTTTAGGTAATTTGGCCGTACAAGGGGTACTTAGTTGTGCAAAAGACAAATTCGCGGGACAGATCAAGCTTATAGGGACAAAAAGCGCATGTCCAAATTACCTTGATGTGTGGTGTGGATATCATACGAAAAAATTTTACATAGCATGTTTGGCAACGGAATTTTCTCAATGATGCCTTCAGATACGACTTTTAATCAAAAATTCCTTCAGAAGGAATGTATATATAGTTTGGTTCGTTTGCGCCTCGCCTCATTCGTCGTTTTAAACCTCATTAGGAATAGAAGCAGAATTTAGTTTCTCGGCCGATGACTCCCGGGTAGCTGTGCTACGGAGTCCAAGTATGTCTCCACGAGAAGAATGCATCTAGGTTTGGTTAGATGCTATAATTTGCTCTGCGAGATCCGAAAGTTAAGACGCGAAGAAGAATGGTGTTCTTAATTTCTGGAAATTGTCATAGCATTCAATGATTGCTGGTTATCAGTAAAGATTGAACTGAACTGTCAATGATAGAAGAAAGCAACTAATTTTGACAATAGGTGTGGGCAAAAAGAATTTATTTTTTGTGAGCCGTGGCTTTTCTAGAATGCGCTTAATCTAATTGTTGACGCCAATTTTGAGCTGAAAATGCACGGGTTTTTTGCAAAGCGCTAGCTCATTTCCATTGTTCTTTTGAGTAAACTCTTGCAATCACAGTTCGTTTGTCGAGAGTTGTTAAGAGAACATTGTGGTGGCGACGCACCAGGGAAAATTAGAATAATTCAAAAAATTATTAACTGGACAATGATTTTGCGGCGTTAGGAACACAAATTACAATTGAAGCTAATATTGCTTGTTTGAATGTGAGATAACAACTTTAAAACGTTAGGCCTTGAGGTTTCCTTCGTCATTCGTGTCTACCCAAATTGCTTCTGAAAAAAGCTTGCGTTATAGCGGATGAAGGTGATGAATTAATGATTGCACATACGATTCCCGAGCCAGAAAACTTGACGGAATCCGTGTTCACAATTGGGATTTTAAGGATTTTCTTTGGATAAAATTCCGTTACTGAGTTAACAAAAGGAGTGGCGATGTAGTCGTCATCGGATAGTAGCAAATGTTTTGATTGAAATTGTCCGTTATAGTCCATCTGCAAATCAACACTTTTGCTGCATCATCAGAAACAATCTGTTTAACAGTGATTGACAGTTCATGTTTATTGTTAAATTGGCTTCTTGGGTTTTGAGCAAACGGGGAAAACATTTTTTAAACTGTGGCTATGGAAGAATTGTCCCATCGCTGGGGGCAATTAATCAGGTATTTAGAAGAGCGGTATTGACTAACTGCGACACATTCCATTATTTCTAGTACAATTGTTGATTGAAGGCTGGGGAGTAGAAGTTGATAGTAAATGTTTGTCATGATAATATAGAGCACTGCCAATTTGATAGCCGGGGTGATAGCCGAGAGGTGAGGTGTGTGATTCACACGCCAATGACTGAGAGTTCAATCCCCTACCTCCGTGAAGCTGTCTGTGTGAGGATGAGCTCTTACTTAACCATAGCTTAAGGTTGACCATAGCCTGACCAATGTTGGCTGCAATGCTGCTCATTAAAAGATCAGTCTGAAATGTGGGGAATAATAAGAAAAAGGGCAGCTGAGAACAGGCTACTGTAGGCCTAATGCTGTTCCGCTGCAATTACGCAGGAACCAAAATTATTATAAAATAGAGCACTGCCAATTCGATAGTTACAATGGAATAATTGTAAAGTTAGACAATTACTTATGACACCTGGAACTTCCCTTCTAATTAAATACTATCTTCAACGCACTTGGCTGGTCTACTCTCACGCAAAATTTCACTTTGTTTCGATTTGCGTCTCATTATTCAGCATTATATCCGCCTAAAAATTTCTCTGTTCGTTGCCTAGTTTGTGGTTTTCTCTTTGCTTTCTCACTCCAGCGGACTCACCACCTGCTTGTTTCGTAGGCAGAAAGATATCAATCAAACGTGATGTTACTCGGTATAATTAAATCTCCTTTCGTTTGGTTCTCATTTTAAGATGTAGCAAAACTGTCACGTTTGGGGTGTGTGTTTGTATTTATAAAGGCTTTATGTCAATATGTGTCGACTGTCAGACATCAAAAAGAAGCAGTTCCTCTGGTAGTTTGGTTTTCCGTTTTTCCTCACAAAAGTTCCGTGATTAATAGCTCTTTGTTTATTGTTTTTCCTGACCATCATTTCTATACCATTGTTAGACCATAGTTTCAATTGAGAATGAGATTCAGCGTTTTCTTCTTATTATTAGGTCTCGGATATAAAGACAAGACAGAGCAAGGAGCAAACAAAGCTTAATTTTGTATCTTGACTGTCTGCCACTGATAATGGGTACATATAAAGCTGATTTTTGAGCCTTTTTGCGTTCCCTAAATCAAACCACCATCTTGATCTAATTTTCAGATCTCTCCTGTTAACCTCTGTATTCTATTGTAGAATACTATTTTTGTTAGTCATTCATTTTGAGAAACTAAGTTTTCTACTTAGTTTTAAAAACGCCTTTTATTCCGTTTGCGCAAACCCATAACCACACAGGTTATGGATCCAGCCATTTTCTAAGTCAAAAAAATTTTGTTGTTTACAGTCATAATCCTTTTCTGCTCAGTACTTTTTATTTCTGCCTGTTACTGTTTTGCCTTTTCAAACTACAAAGGATCACAGACAGTGAAGCTTTTGACCTACACACAAAAAACACATTACTATTTGGGAGATGACGGCATCTGAGATGGAACAAAGGCTTGGAAGCTTTTGCAAGAGAGATTTCAGATTGTGGAGGCGCCGACAGTGGTGACTCTGGCGGCACAACCTGCCTGCTCGACTTCAGTTCGAGGAGTCTTACGATTCGGATAGCTTCTTCATAAGAGGACAGGAGTTGCTCACAAGGCTAAAATGAACAGGGGAAACAATCTCAGAGACCTTTTTCAATGCCTTGGTCCTCAATGGTCTGCCAGTGAGGTAAGAAAGTTATGTTATACAAGAAAGCTTCAACCCGGCAACGAACTTAACAGAGTTGAGGAAAAGGCTGCAGAACTTCCATGAGAGCTAAGCACAGAGACACAAGGAACAAAGTGGTTCAGTGGCACTGGCAGTGAAGCGTGACTTCAAGAAGGGAACCAAGAGAGAATACTGAGGATCTCTGGACACTTTGCCGAGTACGAGGAAATTGATTTTATCCATTGAAAATAGTAACAGCAAAAATAAGAAACATTTGCGATGAACGCAGGGAATTTATTGATGATCTGCGGGTAACAGGTTGAAAAGAAAAGTATTTACCAGACTCTCCATCTACCAGACTCAGCTTCGCTAAACCGTGAACGTAATAATGCTGAAAAACCACTGCTTAGGAAACGAATTACCGCCCAGTTTATGAGGTTTCCTCAGAATTTTGTAAAACTACCAAATGACCGCATAATTGCAATAATTGCTTCAAACTTCGTTTGAGAGCAATATTAAATTTTTCTCCGGATTTAAGTTGTCGTTGGAATTTAACCGTGATTGAACGCACTAAGAAAATTATTGTTCAACTAATTTTTTAGTTACCACGATTTTCGCTTGTTCTATCTTATTGACTTTCTTTCAAATATTTATTGACTTTTAATGTAATTAAAGGTAGCTGACTAACGTCAAGAAAATTGCTCTCAAGCGACAGGCCAGCGCTTGGCTCCGTCAGTATCTAGCTGCGGCTTAGGAAAAACAGCTAGATAAATTGAGGTGGCAATTTGGGGGAAAACTGCTCTTAGAAAATGTCTTCCGGGATTTAACGGTTTATCCCGTTTTTATTCCAGAAAACTTTGGAAAAATTTAATTAGTTTGAAGAAAAGAATATCCTACAAAAAGTTGGTAGTATGAAAACTGCAGGGAACCATAACCAGCAAAATGCTGGAAAAGATCTGACGAAGCTCTCTATATAAAATTTGGACTAAAATCGAGTGAAACTAGAAATTTCAAAAAAAAATTCAATAATCCAAATATGAAACAAATTTTTAAAATTGCAGGCAAATTTTTTTTTTAGTTGGAAGAAGTGAGGTTTTGTGAAGGCGGGGTCTGTTGGAAAGATCAGAGAGACAGGGGGGTTTAGGTAGATGGGGGTGGTATGGTTGTTGAGGTTGGCAGGTGTACAGGGTACCTGTGAGCTGATTTTTTTTTTGGGGGGGCGGGGGGGGGGGGGCTGGTGGTTGACCGAAGGGCAGGCAGCGTTAATCGGTTAAACTTTGAAAGGGCCGTTTTACACTGAAATTGGTTTCTTAAACTTCAATATTGTCAACAGTTCCTAATATTTCTACATTATAAAATAAGCTATTCGCAAACTCCAATGTTCGAGAACAGATGTCAAATTTCAAAAACATACGTAAAGCTTTGCAAAGAAAGAAGTCAAAATTGAAACCATGAGGCTTCTGTAACATGAATAGTCCCTTTGCAGTCGTAAAAACCAGTGTCAAATCAATAAATCTCTTCGAGTCTTAAAAATACTGAACGAACAATACAATTGATGCATAATTTTTCTGAAAGTTATAAAAATGGAAATCATCAGTGTGAAATCAGAATCAATTGTCTAAAACTATTCAGAATTTTTAAGAAGTGATCACAGTTTTTAGATGGTTGTTTGTGGGGGTTGGGGCTCAGGTGCGTGAGCTAGAATAAGTTGAGAGGAGGGCGAATGTTTAGGATAGGGAGGAGGGGTAGATGCGTTAGGTGGGAGGAGCTGAGGTAGACGGATTTGTATAGGGTAGGGCAGTTGTTTGGAGGTGATGCCGCTAAAGTGTCAGAACATCTTAATAAAATTTTTTTCCATGATTAAATTTAGAGTTTACTATCTAGTGACTATTAACACCAAGTTAAGTACTCTAAAGGTAACCGGTCATATTAGAATACGAAAATCAATTCACGGATCGAATACTGAACATTAACTAACTATCATCGGCTGAATTGCTCCTGAACCAAAGAAAGGGGTAATTTCATTTTGAGGTCGAGAGGGCAAGAGCTTAGAACTGTTTCATGGGCGCAAAAAATTTAACTCGCCGACTCACTGACGAACTAAATAGTTTAAAAAGTCACTGAAGAATTCAAAAAATTTCCTAAAACAAAAGCGCAAAAACGGCAGGCAAAAATCTTGCATAAAAAAGTCACACACAAATACAATAACTGCTTAAAATTTCGTTTGAGAGCAAATTAATAGTTCTTGTCAAACAGATATGGTTAAGATTTAAAAAAATATGACCAACTAACGTCGAGCAAATTGCTCTCAAACAACCGGCGTGCGGATGGTTTCGGTTGTAGCCAGCTGGGACTTAGGAATGCCGGCACTAGGGAGTGACCAGTGTGTGTGTTTGTGTGTGTAGGTGTGTGTTTGTTTGTGTGTGGTTGGCAAACGTTTTTTTTTGAGGGGGGGGGGGGGGGGTTGTTGGTTCAAGTGAAGGCTAGATGAAAGGGGGCTCAATTTGATCGGTGGCGGGGTGGACAAGTGGGGGGGGGGGCTGATTGGGGTCTAACTGAGGGGGTCGGTCAAAGAATAGGAACCTCTTTTCACGCCATGAAATTGTCTTTTGTTTCCTCAAAACAGTTATGGTGAATCGCATTCTTAGAAAATTAGAAAGGCTTAGGGCTCTAAAATTACCTAACATCCTCCAACTGTCACTTGTTTTTCTCGTTTTTGAGGACAAAATGTCAAAAGGATGAAACGGAAAGTCCATTAAGCAAAAAATTGCATTAAGAAAAAGGCCACAGAACTAGTAAAACCACTACAAACTTCGTTTGAGTGCAATTAAAAACAAGTTGTATAAAACCAATGCTTCGAGTAGAAAAAAGAGCAGCAGGAGCAATTGTTGCAAAATTAGTTGGTGAGCAACTGGAAGTTTAATTTTTACATAATCGTACAAAGACCATACCAGAGGTCGAGTTGTCTGTTTTGTTATCAGCTGCCTTTTTCTTAACCAGCATTCCCACTTCAATCTAAGACGCTTCCCGTAACTATGAAAATTGGTTTTTGCTTGATAGAGTGTATTGATGTTAAACCACTTGTGATGGCAAATTTTTTAAAATCTCTCTCAAGTCAGTCCCAATCAATCATTCAGCCGAGACTTTTCGATTGAATTGTCCTGAATGCTTTTTTTTCAAGTTCTGTTTTCAACACATTTGCTCATTTTTCATATAAATCTTATATTATGATGACAATTGTCTTTTTTTCGATAGCTCTGTTCATACTGCACTTCCGATTGATAATTTTTTATTAGCGTTCATCGAAAGCGATTTTCTTCTGAGTATTTTTGGATGTTCGTTTTTTCTTAATCTCATCAATTCAGATCAAATTTTTTGTGTTTTACCGCTTGTTTAAATTCACCTGTTGACCACAATCACGCAAGAGTCTAATATTCCTATAACATAGAGTCGCCTCAAAAATGGCAAAGAATTGGGCGTTAGAATTTTTGTGGTGAAAAAAAATCAGCTAAAAATTGATTTTCATAGAAACATAACCAAGAGATGGTCGAAATTTTTCGTCATTGAGAAAGCAAAAATTTGTTCAAACACCATAACCTCACTCAACTGCAAAATAAGAGTGAAAAAATTTCACGCCGCAAAAGCAGTCGCTTTTTTGTTTAAACTACTGTTAGAGTGAGACGAACTATTAATATTCTCAAATGACTTCAAAAACTATCAAAAATGTGTGAAGAGCTTTTAAAAGATACAGCACCATAAAACGATTCATATTATGTGATTTGTAAGAAATAGAGCCACTATAATGGCCGGCGGCTGAGAAGATGATTTTGGCTTTGTAATATGGCATCATCTGCAGCAGCTTCATTATCGTACAGCATGATACCTTTGAAAGCTTAAAAGAACTGTAAAGAGGTTTATTGAGTAATAAGACATCGGTAACCTAAACAACGCAAAACGATAAGCCAGCATTTTGGTAACAAATTGAAAAGCGCGGCTTATGGTGCCCAAGCTTCTTTCGAGAACAATTACCCAAGGAGACCATACTTTCTGAATGTTTTATTAAAAATTCATTTGTGTTAATCTGCTCATAACGTAGAAAGAAGTGATGTCGAAATTGTCCAGATGTTTTTGATCAGATGTGGCCAATCAAAAAATTGCCAGATCATTAGCAAGATACTAGCCCTTTTAAGCAAACACTTCAAGCACTTTTTTGGGAAGAGCTGAGAGGGAGAGAACTCTAGAAACCGTATTTCACACCATGAAGTTGTATATTGTCAACAACATAGGTGAATATTCTAACTAAAGTTTAGCAAACCTTGTTGAGATTTTGTCGAAAAATTAATGTAAAAAAATAATGTCAGATGATCTCAAGGAAAATTTTTTCCATGATTAAAATTAAAGTTTACTATCTAGTGACTATTAACACCAAGTTAAGTACTCTAAAGGTAACCGGTCATTTTAGAATACAAAAATCAATTCACGGATCGAATACTGAACAATTACTAACTATCATTGGCTGAATTGCTCCTGAACGAAAGAAAGGGGTAATTTCATTTTGAGTTTGAGAGGGCAAGAACTTAGAATTGTTCCATGGGCGCAAAAAAGTTAACTCGCCAACTCACTGACGAACTAAATAGTTTAAAAAGTCACTGAAGAATTTATATAATTTCCTTAAATAAAAGCGCAAAAACTGCAGGCAAAAATCTTGCAAAAAAGTCACACACATATACAATAACTGCTTAAAATTTCGTTTGAGAGCAAATTAATAGTTCTTGTCAAACAGTATGGCTAAGATTTAAAAAAAATATGACCAACTAACGTCGATTAAATTGCTCTCAAACAACCGGCGAGTGGTTGCTTTCAGTTGTTGCCAGCTGGGGCTTAGGGATGCCAGCACTAGGAGGTGACCAGTGTTTGTGTTTGTATGTGTGTGTGAGTGTTTGTTTGTTTGTGTGTGGTGGGCAAACATTTTTTTTGGGGGGGGGGAGGTGGGTTGTTGGTTCAAGTGAAGGCTAGATGAAAGGGGGCTCAATTTTATCGGTGGTTGGGGTGAACAAGTGGGGGTGGGGTTGATTGGGGTCTGACTGAGGGTGTCCGTCAAGCAATAGGAACCTCCTTTCACGCCATGAAATTGTCTTTGGTTTCCTCAAAACAGTTATGGTGAATCGCATTCTTAGAATATTAGAAAATTTTAGAGCTTAGGGCTCTAAAATTACCTAACATCTTCCGATTGCCACCTGTTTTTCACGTTTTTGAGGACAAAATGTCAAAAGGGTCAAACGGAAATTCCTTTAAGCAAAAAATCGCACTAAGAAATAGATCACAGAACTAGTATAACCGCTACAAACTTCGTTTGAGTGCAATTAGAAGTAAGTTGTATAAAACCACTGCTTCGAATAGTTAAAAGCGCAGCAGGAGCAATTGTTGCAAACTTTGTTGGTGAGCAACTGGAAGTTCAATGTTTACATAATCGTACAAGTTCATAACAGAAGTCGAGTTTTCTTGTTATCAGCTGTCTTTTTCTTAACCAGCATTCCCACTTCAATCTAAGACGCTTCCCGTAATTATGAAAAATGGTTTTTGCTTGATAGAGTGAATAGATGTTAAACTACTTGTGATCGTCAACTTTTGTAAAATCTCACTCAAGTCAGTCCCAGTCAATCATTCAGCCATAACTTTTTAATTGAATTGTCCTGAATGCTTTTTATCAAGTTCTGTTTTCAACACATTTGCTCATTTTTCATATAAATCTTATATTATGATGACAAATGTCTTTTTTTCGATAGCTCTGTTCATACTGCACTTCAGATTGATAGTTTTTTATTAGCGTTCATCGAAAGCGATTTTCTTCTGAGTTTTTTTGGATGACCGTTTTTTCTTAATCTCATCAATTCAGATCATCTTTTTTGTGTTTTTCCGCTCGTTTAAATTCACCTGTTGACCACAATCACGCAAGAGTCTAATAATATTATAACAAAGACTCGCCTCAAAAATTGCAAAGAATTGGGCATGAAAATGTTTGTGGTGAAAAAAATCAACTAAAAATTGATTTTCATAGAAACATAACCGAAAGATGATCGAAAATGTTCGCCATTGAGAAAGCAAATATTTTTTCAAACACCATAACCTCACTCAACTGCAAAATAAGAGTGAAAAAATTTTACGCCGCAAAATCAGTCGCTTTTTTGTTTGAACTACTGTTAGAGTGAGACGAAATATTACTATTCTCAGTTGACTTCCAAAGCTATCAAAAAATTGTGACGAGCTCTTAAAAGACACAGCACCATAAAAAGATTCAAATTATGTGATTTGTAAAAAAATAGGGCCACTATAATGGCCGGCGGCTGAGAAGATGAGGGTGGCTTTGTAATATGGCATCATCTGCTGCAGCTTCATTAGCGTACAGCATGATACCTTTGAAAGCTTAAAAGAACTGTAAAGAGGTTTATTGAGTAATAAGACATCGCTAACTTAAACAACGCAAAACGATAAGCAAGCGACTTGCTAACAAACTGAAACGCGCGGTTTATGGTGCCCAAGCTTCTTTCGAGAACAATTAACCAAGGAGACCATACTCTCTGAATGCTCTATTAAAAATTCATTTGTTGTAATCTGCTCATAACGTAGAAAGAAGTGATGTCGAAACTTTCCAAATGTCTTTGATCAGAAGTGGCCAATCAAAAAACTGCCAGATCATTAGCGAGATACTAGCCCATTTAAGCAAACTTTTGTGGCACTATTTTGGGAAGATCTGAGAGGGAGAGAACTCTAGAAACCGTATTGCACACCATGAAGTTGTATATTGTCAACAACATAGGTGAAAATTCTAACTAAAGTTCAGCAACCCGTGATGAGGTTTTGTCGAAAAATTAATGTATAAAATTAGTTTCAGATGATCTCAACAAAAATTTTTTCCATGATTAAATTTAGAGTTTACTATCTAGTGACTATTAACACCAAGTTAAGTACTCTAAAGGTAACCGGTCATATTAGAATACGAAAATCAATTCACGGATCGAATACTGAACATTAACTAACTATCATTGGCTGAATTGCTCCTGAACGAAAGAAAGGGGTAATTTCATTTTGAGTTTGAGAGGGCAAGAGCTTAAAACTGTTTCATGGGCGCAAAAAATTTAACTCGCCGACTCACTGACGAACTAAATAGTTGAAAAAGTCACTGAAGAATTCAAAAAATTTCCTAAAACAAAAGCGCAAAAACGGCAGGCAAGAATCTTGCATAAAAAAGTCACACACAAATACAATAACTGCCTAAAACTTCGTTTGAGAGCAAATTAATAGTTCTTGTCAAACAGATATGGCCAAGATTTAAAATATGACCAACTAACGTCAAGCAAATTGCTCTCAAACAACCGGCGAGCGGTTGCTTTCAGTTGTTGCCAGCACTAGGAAGTGACCAGTGTGTGTGTTTGTATGTGTGTGTGTGTGTAGGGCTTAGGGATGCCAGCACTAGGAGGTGACCAGTGTGTGTGTTTGTATGTGTGTGTGTGTGTTTGTTTGTTTGTTTGTGTGTGGTGGGCAAACATTTTTTGGGGGGGAGTGGGTTGTTGGTTCAAGTGAAGGCTAGATGAAAGGGGGCTCAATTTGATCGTTGGCGGGGGTGAACAAGTGGGGGGGGGGGGTTTATTAGGGTCTGACCGAGGGGGTCGGTCAAGCAATAAGAACCTCATTTCACGCCATGAAATTGTCTTTGGTTTCCTCAAAACAATTATGGTGAATCGCATTCTTAGATTATTAGAAAATTTTAGAGCTCAGGGCTCTAAAATTACCTAACAACCTCCGATTGCCGCCTGTTTTTCTCGTTTTCGAGGACAAAATGTCAAAAAGGTCAAACGGAAAGTCCTTAAGCAAAAAATCGCATTAAGAAAAAGACCACAGAACTAGTATAACCGCTACAAACTTCGTTTGAGTGCAATTAAAAATAAGTTGTATAAAACCAATGCTTTGAGTAGTTAAAAGCGCAGCAGGAGCAATTGTTGCAAACTTAGTTGGTGAGCAACTGGAAGTTCAATTTTTACATAATCGTACAAGTCTGTAACAGAGGTCGAGTTGTTTTGTTATCAGCTGCCCTTTTCTTAACCAGCATTCCCACTTCAATCTACGACGCTTCCCGTAATTATGAAAAATGGGTTTTGCTTGATAGAGTGAATAGATGTTAAACTACTTGTGATCGTAAAATTTTTTTAAATCTCACTCAAGTCAGTCCCAATCAATCATTCAGCCAAAATTTTTTAATTGAATTGTCCTGAATGCTTTTTATCAAGGTCTGTTTTCAGCACATTTGCTCATTTTTCAAATAAAACTTATATTATGATGACAATTGTCTTTTTTTCAATAGCTCTGTTCATACTGCACTTCAGATTGATTATTTTTTATTAGCGTTCATCGAAAGCGATTTTCTTCTGAGTAATTTTTGATGTCCGTTTTTTATTAACCCCCTCAGTTCAGATCGAATTTTTTGTGTTTTTCCGCTCGTTGAAATTCGCCTGTTGACCACAATCACGCAAGAGCGTAATAATCCTATAACGTAGACTCGCCTCAAAAATGGCAAAGAATTGGGCGTGAGAGTGTTTGTGGTGAAAACAAAATCAACTAAAAATTGCTTTTCATAGAAATATAACCGGAAGATAGTCGAAATTGTTCGCCATTGAGAAAGCAAAATTTTGTTCAAACACCATAACCTCACTCAACTGCAAAATAAGAGTGAAAAAATTTTACGCCGCAAAATCAGTCGCTTTTTTGTTTGAACTACTGTTAGAGTGAGACGAAATATTACTATTCTCAGTTGACTTCCAAAGCTATCAAAAAAGTGTGACGAGCTCTTAAAAGACACAGCACCATAAAACGATTCAAATTATGTGATTTGTAAAAAAAATAGGGCCACTATAATGCATTATAGTGGCCCTATTTTTTTACAAATCACATAATGCCCGGGTCGAGGTTTTAGGGTGAATTTTCGTAGGAAATGCGGTGAATGCGGTGAATTTTCGTAAGAAATGCGGTGATTGCGGTGAATGCGGTGAAAAAAAAATAATTCACCGCTTTTCACCGCATTTCTTACAAAAATTCACCACCAAATTCACCGCATTTCTTACAAAAATTCACCGCATAGACTATTATGGCAAATTAATGTAAGAAATGCGGTGAATGCGGTGAAAAATAATAATTCACCACATTTCACCGCATTTCTTACAAAAATTCACCGCATATGGTTCCCAAAGTTTACCTAATCTGATTTAAATTCACAAGAAATAACAAATACCTAAGTGACAGTTGGCGCAGTGGAATAAGCATATGAAGGCATGCAGGAGGTCAGAGGTTCGAACCGGTGTGGGGACGATTCTTTTTTGTAAGAATACTGAGAACGCGGTGAAAAAAAATAATTCACCGCGATTCACCGCATTCACCGCAAAAAGATGTAAGAAATACGCGGTGAAAATTATTTTTTTTCACCGCATTTCACCGCATTTCTTACGAAAATTCACCACCAAACCTCGACCCGGGTGGCCGGCTGGGAAGATGAGGGTGGCTTTGTAATATGGCATCATCTGCAGCAGCTTCATTAGCGTACAGCATGATACCTTTGAAAGCTTAAAAGAACTGTAAAGAGGTTTATTGAGTAATAAGACATCGGTAACCTAAACAACGCAAAACGATAAGCCAGCATTTTGGTAACAAATTCAAACGCGGGGCTTATGGTGCCCAAGCTTCTTTCGAGACCAATTAACCAAAGAGACCATACTCTCTGAGTGCTCTATTAAAATTTCATTTGTTGTAATCTGCTCATAACGTAGAAAGAAGTGATGTCGAAATTGTCCAGATGTTTTTGATCAGAAGTGGCCACTCAATAAATTGCCAGATCATTAGCAAGATACTAGCCCTTTTAAGCACGCATTTCGGGCACTATTTTGGGAAGAGCTGAGAGGGAGAGAACTCTAGAAACCTTATTTCACACCATAAAGATGTATATTGTCAACAACATAGGTGAATATTCTAATTAGAGTTTACCAAACCGTGTTGAGGTTTTGTCGAAAAATTAATGTAAAAATTACGGTGCATAGCTATGCGTTCAAAAAAAAATTCGCCACAAAATGCCCGCATCTTTTAGCTAGGAATGCGGTGAAATGGGTGATTGTTGCAATACATTCGGTTTTTAACGACGATAATATTTTCACCGCACTCACGGGAATTCCTACAAAGAAGAAACTGCCGTACATCGGTTCGAACCCCTGCATGTCAACAGCTTCTTATTCCGCTGCGCCGTCTGTCACTTGCTTACATGATATTTCTTGTATATTCAAATCAGATTCAGAAAACTTTTTGGAAAAATTTTCGTTGAAATTTTGTAAGATTTGCGGTTTTTAGTGGTGATTTTTTTATATTTTCGCGCAAGCGGTGAAAAAAAATCACTGCTACCAACAAGAAGCAGTGAAAATAAAAATTTTGTCGCTAAAAAACGCATTTCTTGCAAAGTTTCAGGGTGAAAAAAATTAACAGTGATTTTAAGCGGCTAATTGACGTGAGTTGTGATGTGTTGTGTGTTGTGAAAATTTTTTTATCTGTCCGCTTTTGCAGCTGAAAATATAGTTTTTTCTAGAGAAACTACACCGAAATGGTACTGATGTACATAGAGGATACTGAAAAGTGAGTTAGTTTGGATTGATTTGAATAAATCATCATTCCGATTACAATCCACTGTTTTTTCGAAAAATGTTATTCGCTTATAATCAACCAAAATCAGATGAAAATATAACTTTATTTCAAATAACTTACACCAAAAGTTCTTGGTGGTATATATATGGGGTATTTAACTATCTCTTTGGATTTATTTTGACATTTTGGTAATTTTTCCATAATATTATCGTGAATTATATACGTTAATACACAATATTTTTTTAAAAAAAATAATAGTCTTCCGTTTGTTGGCTTATTACTACTGGCAAGCTAAGAGTACTAAACAGAAATCTTTTAGATCAAGAAAATGAGAACTAGAAACTCATTTCTTTCAAAAAAGACAACCTTTGCTGCCACTACAGCAGCTATGTGCGTGTGTTATTAAGTTTTATTGTAAAAGCGATGATTTTTTAAAACACTTTTTGCTGATTTGCCTTTACCGTAAATCATACATCGTTTCATTAAAAATTTGTGTGGAGAGAAAATTGTGCTAACTAAGCGGTGAAACTTTGTACCGTTTGTGGTTCTTAGAAGTGAATATTGTTTGCACCGCTATCAGCGCATTCACGGCTATATTCTTACATCTTTTTTGCAATATTTTCTGTGGTGAAGGTATTTGTAACATTAACGTCAAATTTTTGTAAGATTTGCTATACTTGGACTCTTTTTTTCACCGCATTCACTGCATTTCAACGCTAAAATTTGCAATTCTTGCATCTTAAAAAATTGGTTGTACGAAACAACGCTGTATGAGAGACCAGCAGGACTAATATAAAGGCTACAAACTTCGTTTGAGAGAGCAATTGAATAAGTGTCTTGGGTGCTGTGGCACGGGCAGATACGAGAATAATTTCTCGAATCGAATTTATTAAACTGTATGGTTGCTGTGATAGTTTGATTAACAGCGGTCAGATTGTTTAATAGCCCCACTGGTTTGAATAATTCTCACAAATTTTTTGAAAAATTTTTTGGATGCAATTGATGCTAAATTGGCAAATGCAGATATTCAAAATACGCGTTAAATGCACTCTTGAAGGGCTTTAGATGCACCACTATTGTACCACTAATGTCCCATTACGCACTATTGTCTCGGAGTAATTTCATTGGTCAGATTTCTGCATCCACTATAGAATGATATTAAACGCTGATAATCCACAATTATCTTCTAGTGGAATAAAAGTGAATCACTGGTGCGACGTATTGACGTCCCGTTCCTGGAAAAACTCAAAACTGTCATTTTCCAGCGTGCGAGCCGTTTATGCTATTGGGAAACGAGATAAGGAGTTACTTATGTAGGAGGCCTTTTATGAGCTCGCAGATAGAAACAAACAAAAGGCTATAAAATTTAATTTACAAAATTATAGATAAGTACAGATACTTTAAGCTTATCGAGTTGGTTAACATCAAAGTTATCCATTCAGAGAATAATTCATGTTTAATAATTTAAAGCTTCAAAACTACAAATTAACGGCACTGACCATAATAATTCGATGAAGTTGTCGAAATAATTCAATATAATTTATCACCATTCGTTTAGAAGCCCGACTGAAAGAGACAGTTTGTGTTAAGGTTGGTATCATTTTATATAAGTGTTATAAATTTTTAAAAGCCTGTTTGTTCTCATACAAGGTTACAAAAATATTGTTTATAGGAAACTGTAAAATTTGGGAAATCCTACTTTTCTCAAAAAACTGTTGCAATAAAAATGGATAGAACTTGAATTTCAAAAATCGGTTACCATCAAATTTTTAGTAAGATTGTTGGCTAGCATTTCAAAGCCATTTGACGAACCACACATTTATGGAACAAAATAGCGTGGCCTTAGAGGTTGAGCAGGGGCAACAATGACTTTTCTTGGGGAACAGAGGTTTAAAGAAGAGTAATCATTAAGTATTTACCTCAGCCTCATTAAACTTGGTGGAGTGTTAGGACATACATACATAGGGGTAGCTTTATGTGTTGGCACTTTTGGGAATTTTTTTAAGGATACCGTGGGGGGACTTAAAACTTCCAAATAAGGCTCGAATTCTTCAGTTCATAGTTTGACCGATTGATTAATTAGTAGCGTCATAAGTCTGATACTGCTTTTGTTCTAGATTGAATAGCTTGAGTAGAAGTCATTAATGTATAAAATAGGTGTTCAGGTAATTCAATTGTTCATTTGAAGTCATAACAAACTTTACGTAAGAAAAGCACGACTAATGTAGTCCATAATGCGAAGTTAACAGATTTTTTTGTTTTTATTATTCTTGTACGTTGTTGCTTGATAAGTTACCAACGAGACGAACAATAACATAACCAAAAGAATACCATAGAAGAGCTGTAGCTCAGGAGTTGACCTGTCGAGAAGTTGTGCTGTAGAGAAGCTGCGGAGAACTGCAGCTAGATCAAGGGGCTCAATGAAGAGCTTGTAGAATTGAGAGAATAGTAGCTCGTTAGTTGTGAATTTGGATAAAGTTGTGAATCATCTTTTATAATAAAACTCTGGTTGATTTTTGATTTGATTTTTTGATCTTTAACGTTTCTTGTTTATTCATTTGATGTTATTTGATTACTCGAATCAATTCATTATTCCAATTAGAGGTTCTTACAGCCGAGAAGAGCAGCGTGGGGACAAAATAACCCTCCAATAGAAGTCTGAGAGCCATCAAAACATCCCTTTCAATTTGTTAGAGTTTTGGGCGCTAGTTGGTCCCCAGCTAGTCAGCCTAAACAAAATACAAAATTCTACAGCGGCGCTCCTGGGTGGGCTATCTCGAGATTACTTGACGGTTGGAGTGGATCGGCGGCTTTGGTGTTTGTAGACGTTTGACTTTGCAAGCGCGAACAACAAGAGAGTGAAGGAGAATTAGAGCTTGACTGAGATGGAGGAAGAGAGTGCGAGTGTGCAGAGCAGTTTTCAGTTGAGTTGGAGTTCGACTGTGGATATTGTTAACATTTAGCTATTCTTGAAACTAGAAGATTGAGAGAATGAGTTGTGACTTAGTCAAGAGAATAAGTTGCGTGAGGCTGAGTTAGTGCAGAGAATTGAGTAGAGTATCGGTTTTCTTAGTAAAGGTTGTTACAAGGCATTGGCCAAAATCAAGAAATTTGTGAGGCAAGGTAAAGAGAGATAGAAATTTAGAGTCCGAGGTAGTCTGAAGAGAGAAAAGCTAAAAAGAGAGCAAGTTATTCAAGACTGTCATTGTTAGTAATTGGTTGCTCTTGAGGGGAAGAAGGCCAGTTCAGAGTATTGAGCGCTTGGAACAGGACGTTGGTAAGCTGGTATTCGGCAAGTGACTGTTGTGAGTGTAAGATTTGCGATAGTACAGTAGAGAAGGAGAGGGAGAGAGAAGGCGATCGATTTTCCAAGCGGTTTTTGCTTTCTTTTCAAACTGGAGAAGCACGAGTTAGAGAGTTTAACTCTGAGGGAGAAAGCAAGGAGAAGTTCGCAAAGTAGGCCAGTGGTGGTTCAACAGCAGCAGGCTTTTAGTGTAGAGTGGCGAAACAGGTTAAGTCAGATTAGAGGAACAATAGTTAGTGATAGGAATGGAGGAACTCGGCTTAGCAGAAGTGAGTGGCTAAGGGCCCTCTGAAATTTTCTGAGACTAAGAAGACTGTTAGACAGGGTAGGAAGAGTTAGAGCTGAGGAATACCACGAATAAGAAGAGAAAAAAGGTGCATAATTATTTAGTAAACATGGATTGGAGAGCTTTCCCCTTTGTAGAGTATTTTCCGTCGGAAAGTTTCCGAAGTGGGAGGACCTGAAGATGTACTACTTTGACGTTGAAGAGTTGTTGCAAATGCATGAGGATCAATCTATGGCGTCAAAGCTTGGTCTATTGAGAGGAGGAGCGATGCACGCGGTTTCGGTCTTGCCTTTCAGATTTTGGTTGTCGGAAACTAGTGAAGTGATAATGTCGTTAGGACAATAATAAGATATCATTGAAAAGCGGCTATCTATAAGTAGGCAAGAAAACTGTGATCGTACGGACTGTAGTTGAAACAGGGGAAGAACTGTAATGGAAAGAGAATTTGACAGTGAGAATGGTCAAACAGAAGGCAGGATATAAGACTCCTTAAACGAGAACTCTAAGGAAAATTCGAGCGTAGGGAAGTTGGTTCAAAATTAGTGAGAACAGGATGCAGTAACCAATATGAAGCAATGAAGAAGTTCCAGAACGCGATAGATTTGCTACAATTGAGTGAGGAGCAAGCAGAACAATTAGCTCTCAGTATCTTGGGAGAAGTAAACAGGGAAGAGCAAGCAGGTGTTAGGTATCAGTACGATCAAAGAACTGGACAGGAAATAATTGTGATTCCTAGTGAACGGCTCGAGACACATTTTGCTTCTACTGATTTTGAAAAGGAGTCATTTAAAAAATTTGATGAAAAAATTTGTCGAGGAAAAGAAAATATTGGTAAAAGGGTTGAACAACGCAAAAATTTTGAAGCAGAGAAAGAATTGGGGGATAGAGAGATACAGTCAAAAGTTGAAAAGGAAGAGAAAGAAAAGGCAGCGCCGTGAGACTCTGTTGCAGGTTAATACAAGAGCGAGGAACATAGAAGACTACAGGAGGATAATAGGGAAAATTTCTTGTCTAAATTAGAGAAAGTAGTTACGCCTGAATGCTTTGTCTATTACGTTGACAACTCATCAGCGAACGATGGAGAAGATGACTGTCTCTTCATGAGTGATTCTGGCTATGAGGGCAGTGATGATGATGAAACTGAGCTTCCTCCTGAGATTTTTAGATGTAATCAAAAGTTAATTCTTAAGGATGTACCTCTCATGGCAACTGAGCTTTCGTCTCTAGCAAGTGGAGATGAAATTGAGATAAGAGAGATAGAGTTCATTCATAGAATTTTTGTAGAATGCCGAACTGATGACAATCTTAGAGCTAATTTGTTCGAAGAGAATACCACTGTAATTGAAAAAGGTCCATGTATAGTTGAGAAAAGGGGTTGTGTATCTAATAGAGATGAAGAAGAGTCTGTTCGAAATTAAAACAAAGTCAAAAGGAAAAGTAATGGTTCTGTTTGTCCCGCAGTGGTTAGTTCCGGACCCCAGCGTTTCACAGAGTCAAAAACAAATAGGATTGGAGAAATTTCTAGACAAGTTGATTGGAGTGACAGCCCGGTTGACTTGAAAGGGAAATGGCCAAAACTCTGTGCAGTTATTAATCCATCGGAGGATCCTAAATTTCACAAATTTGATTTGGAGGAGAAAACCAGCAAAGAGGCAGTTGTTCATTTTGAAAATAGCAGAGGCATAGTCCACAGATTCCGAGGTGAAGATGGTCAAGAGGCTTGTCTGTACAGGGATACAGCAACTGCTTTTGAATTGGGCGGAGCAGGCACGGCAACTGCTGACTGTGAAGAAGTGTTTGACATCTGCACTTCAATTAAAGAAGAACAACAACTCGATGTGATTTCGAGAGAAACCAAAAGAATTGTGTCTTGGGAGACAACTGAGGTGTTCACGGTACCAAAGCTAACAAAAGAGAAAGCTCATTGGATTTGCGAGGTTGGCCACTGCATATCGGCAAAGGAACTTACGCAGAGGACCAATACAGAATTACAGAACCGGCCTCAATTCCATCGACGGCGACTTGAAAAACGGAACTTTTCAAAGAGTATTTGAACATACGGCGCCAGCAATCAGAAAGGAAGAGGAAGTTTGGCAGGCTTTTTTAGTTGTCTCAAGCGAGGAGAGCATTACAGCTTTAAAGTAAAAGAGTTTGAAACAGATGATTTGAAGAAAAAGGTCCTAGTAATAGACGGAGCTTGTGTTAACATTGATGTGGGAGGCTACATCAGATTTTCCTGAGGTCGATGCAGTTTTGGCGTCGGTCGTTATGTTGACAGACAATTTTCAGAGCTATAACGAAGTAATAGAGACCATTAGCCAGTTTCATCTTGGAGAAGGGAGAAACAGTGATGTCACGAATGCGTTCATGACATCGGTTAGAAACGTTTTGAGTTGGTTTGTGTGCCTTCTTTTTCTAATATTGGGTATCATGACAAGTTTCTAGAAGTTGGAAAGAGCCAGTGATTAACTGATTTTAGCATTAAAACCAAATTACCGGAATCAGCAGGACCGATTATAAGGTTTTTTGTCCGAAACAAACGAGTGGAGACCAGAACCAGGCTTGAAGAAGCTCAAGCAAGTGTTTAGGAATTACTTTTCAAATTCTGAAAAAAGTCCATTAGTTCCAGAGGGTGCAATAGACACATCAAACTTTTCTCAGCGTAATGGAAGTATGCAGGGATGTGAATGTGGGCTTGAAAAGTCAAGCAGTTTACGAGTAAGTAATCAAGGGCTTCGGTTAGAAATGAGTCATTAAGCGGGCCACGGTGTGGTTTTAGCAATCAAGAAAACCCCTCTGCTAAAGATGTCCTCAGGAACAGAAAAATATTGAAGTTCAATAAACAACGAAGTGTGAGTTTTAATGGAATGTATACAAACATAAAATTGAGGAAGTTTGGGAAGTTGGAAGAGAAAAGTAGAAAGCAAGTTGAACTAGGCAAAGGCAATGAATTCTCCAAAACTGACGAATTGATCGACGATACAGATGTAGATGAGGAGCAACCAGACTTGACGACCGCTGTGTTTTGTGTGATCTTAACCGAGGAGTTGGACGTCCGGTCTACTTTTGACAGTGAAGCTGGAGGTTCCTTGGAACAATCAGAAGTTATTAATGCCATGACTTCAGATAGAGTACAGGACAGATATGTGGACCAACAATTGAATACAGGAGGCAAGGGAATAGATGAATTTCAGAGAATTAAAAAGGGAGATATAAGGAACAGCAATGTGTGGTCGGTTGAAAGACACTCCGAATGGGATCGGCGTTTGAGTGTGATAGTAAGGGCCAGGGTCCTCGACAAGAATGTTATCCCTTTTCTTTAGGATCTTCAAACGACTTTGGAAGCAGAAGCGAGGAAGTCCATGGAATGCCTATTGTGTGGTACCTACCAGTTGAGAGCACAAGTGATGTAGTCTACAACAGAAGCAGGCAGTCTCAGTCAATAGGCAAATTGAATTATGCGATGATGGGATCAATGGGCGATGTCCACAGCAGATGGGAGGAGTTCTATCAGAGAGGATTCTGTAACGGTTGTCGAGACTCGATGTCACACGGGACAATGTGGCTTCAGACAAGCCGGAAGGAGAGATGGAGCAGGTTGAAGCTCATGAGGAGATGGCGCTGGAGAAGGCAACCTCAGGATGTGAGGCGGCGGTCCAGTGAGGCGATGGTAGGACATCCCTGCAAGCATCGAAGGAAGAAAGGTTTTGACAAAGTAAACTTGGTTTCGTAATCTTTATCACGATAGCCTCGTCATATTTTAGTGTCTAACTTTGTGTTTCAAATTAGTTTCTATGTCTAATCATTGGTCGGTAAAGTGCTAAAGTTACTCTTAAAAATTGGTTAACGGTGTCAAGTTTGTTTATGTGCTGAAATAATTGCTTGATATAGTTATCCAAACTGTAACTGGTATAGGGTGCATGGAGTATCAGTAGTTAAACACAGAAACTTGTTTTGTGAATATTAGGTAGAGTAAGCTAGTTGCATATAACTCACTTTGCAGAAGTATTAAAAAGGTGATTTGAACCAATTTAATGAATTTGAATTTACCGAAGTTGTTCAAATATATTTTTTTGTGAGTTAGCCGGGGTAAATGATGTAAAGATTCAATAGTTCAACTAACCAGTTAATGTGTAGATATTAGGTAACAGAAAGTGGCATTGAGTTATTAGTTGTTATATGTGTTGTATCTATAAACGGAGACATTAAACATCCAAGAGGAACCAAGCGGTATCTATAAACATCCAAGCGGGATCCTTATGGTAGTTTTAGCCATAATTGTTAATTGTTCGTTTTAAATCAATTGCTGTAAAATTGATAATGTTCCAGAGTAATACGTTGAGGTACCATTAATACTCAATTGCAGTTAGCGATGGTTCAACATTTGGTCTGCTAGTCCTAGTTTAAATGAATAGGTGTTTTGTGATGTGTTGTGGAACTAATAAACAAAAATTAAGGTATGTATTAACCAAAATCTACTGATAAGGTAGACTAGATGTATCAACAAGACAAGCCACACATTTTTATGATTAAAGTTGTTTAAGATTTAGGTCAAATGAAAGTTTATCAATTATTCAGAAGAAAAATAACAATCTAGAAGGGAGAAGTGTAGAATTTGCGAAACCCTACTTTTCTCGCAAAAGTGTCGCAATAAAAACGGATAGAACTCGAATTTCGAAAATCCGTTACCATCAAACTATTAGTAAGACTGTTGGCCAGCATTTCAAAGCCATTTGACAAACCAGACATTTATGGAACAAAATAATGCGGCTTTAGAAGTTGAGCAGGGGTAACATTGACTTTTCTTGGGGAACCGAGATTTTAAAAAAGTAATCATCAAGTATTTACCTCAGCGTGATTAAACTTGGTAGAGTGTTAGGACATACATAGGGGTAGCTTTATTTGTTGACAGTTTTGGGAATTTTTCAATAAATACCGCGGGAGGGAATTTTAAACTTCCAAATAAGGCTTGATTTCTTCAGTTCATAGTTTGACCGATTGCTTAATTAGTACCGCCATAAGTCTGATACTGCGATAGTTCTAGTTTAAATAGCTTGAGTAGAAGTCATTAATGTAAAAAAAGGCGTCCAGGACATTCAATTGTCATTTGAAGTCATAAAAATATGTACGTAAAAAGGCCCGTCTAATGTGGTCCATAATTCGAAGTTAACAGATTCTTTTGTTTTGATCATTCTTGTACGTTGTTGTTTGATAAGTTACCAACGAGAAAAACCATCACCTTACTAAAACAAATCCATGGCAGAGCTGTAGCTTAGGAGTTGACCTGCAGAGAATTTCTGATAACAAAAATTTGGTTGAGGGAGTTGAATTAACTTCTGATTTGATAAAATCAGAACACCGGTTTGCGCGATTGGAAAACAGAACACCAAAAACACCGGAGAACCGCAGTTAGATCAAGCGGCTCAACTGATATCTTGTAGAATTGAAAGAATAGTAGCTCTTTGATTGTGAACTTTGATAAAGTTGTGTGCTTCGATAAAGTTGTGAACCATCTTTTGTAATAAAACTCTGGTTGATTTTTGATTTGACTTTGTGATCTTTTACATTTCCTGTTTATTCATTTGATGTTTTTTTGATTACTTGAATCAATTCATTATTCCAACAAGAGGTTCTTACAGGTTCTTACAGGCTCTAAGAGCAGCGTGGGGACAAAATAACCCTCCAATAGAAGTCCGAGAGCCATCAGAACATCCTTTTCAACTTTTTACAGTTTTGGGCGCTAGTCGGTCCCCAGCGAGTCAGCCTAAGCAAAGTACAAAATTCTTCAGAAGTTGTTTCATACTACCCTCCTACCCTTGCTCATTGTAAATCTTATGGTTAATGTTGTTGATATTTTCGAGTGGAACTTTTACGCGCATTATAAAACAAATTTAAAATGGCATAAGAAAAAATTCATTTACATTGACGGTTTCGTTCTCAATCTTACCCAAAAGTTATGGAACAATCTCTGTCTCCTACTAATTTTATGCAGCCGGGTCAAGGTGTTCACAGTTAAAGTTGATGAAATGGGAATAAAGTTTTTTTCTACCATTAGGTGATTATTGGAAACGGCGAAATAACGATCATTACGACGCAAAGGTACACTCAAATCGTCACGGGCAGATATGCCCGATGCGTGTATCTCGTGTTGGTTTTTACTATGTTATTACATTGAAAATGGAACAGTATTGCGGAAAATATCAACTTTAGCAGAAACCTGCAAAATGGAAGAGAATATCGCATCCCGATATAAATGTAAATAAAAAATATAAATGTAAATAATAAAAGTGTCCTAATCTTAGCCGCGAAATACAAGTACAAATTTTATAACCTATCTTTCGCTCGGCTTGTATCACGCATCCGCTCCATTTATGTATCGATTTTTTGCACTCATTGTAGCTCAATTTTGCATATAATCCGCAACTAAATCTAACTTAATTACTACTCAAATTACTGCTCAAATTAATTAAGCCTAATTTATTATTAGCAGTAGTACTTAATACTACTTTATAACTACTTATAGTACTTTGTTACTTCGTATTGCTAGTTATTAGTTCTATTTTTTACTAATTATTAAAATCGGCCAGTCCCACATTGATATACAAAGCTTTTGATGTGCGAGGGATTTTTTCGGGAAAAAAATTAGCTTCTGTGGCTGCATGTACTTAAAGCACTTTAAGGCTTTGAAAGCTTCAATTAAATTTTTATTAAAGTGCTTATTGCATGCTCAAAATGCGCGCAAATAATAGATACCTAAATTGAGCGGAAACGTGCTACAAGATTTGTTACCTACTTTTTGCACCGAATGTTCTTTTATTTCGCAAAATTGGCGGAACCCCTTTTGCGAAGAGTAAGATACAAAGGATGTCTCCTAATTTCGCTCATTTTAAGTATCTAAGCTCTTTTTGAGCCAATTTTACTAAGGTGGAAATTTTGGGTCGTAATGATGAAATCATATTTCAAAATAATGGGCAAAATTAGTAGAAAGGATAATTTTTTATTTCAGTGGCTTCGTTTAAAAGTTCAAAATAATCAAAGTACAACTGAAATTAACGGATGAAAACTTTTTTTCTCACTTTTCTCACTTTTATTTTATATATTCCTGTTGTGATTTTACGCTTTTGATTAAAGCCAAATCTCACTCGGGAGCCTTCGTGACCTCTACGAGATCATTGCCCAACCTTTTGTCTTCTGCTGAGCCTCGAATGAGACAACTTATCAGACCTTGTTTGACAAAGAATCCATATCAACGAATCACAAGCAGAGATCTTTTTCAGACAGCCAGTAGGATGCTGACAAATTTTGAACAAGATGAACAAGAAAATGACCCAAAACAATTGTCAAAAATGCCCAAAGTAGTAATCTAATTTGTTTCGAAGCATGAGACGTTTTCACATGAGTTGAGCTATAACATTATTTTTCTTGATCTCACAATAGGCTAGAGTCTCCGCTAAATTATAAAGATCTATTCTGCTTCGTTCCCCCCCCCCCCCGGTGCAATTGCTAACTTTTTATAAAGTAGCCTGCCATATAACAATACATTATTTGTAACTTGGGGCCTTTAGAAAACACTGGGGGCGAATCATAATGGATCCAGTTATAGCTTGTGATTACAGATTTGTGGGGCAAATTTTAGTTTTATGTGCTTGCATTTTTTATAGGGTCAGTGATAATATGAAACAAATCTTGATGAAATTTCTTTCACATTATAGCCCCCCATGAAATTAAAGCCCCATTATGGTATAGTTACCATGTTTAGGGAGCCCCCTCCCTAATCATGGTAAATATCCCGTGTTGAGAAATTATTCGGATTTAAACATAATAAATCGTCGGTTTTCGTCGCTTTTACTTCGCCAAAACCGATCAAAGCCCTTACGTTTTTTTCGTCGTTTTGATCGGTTTTCGTCGGTATTTTAACGTAAGAATCGTCGGTTTTTGCCATTCTAAAATTCTCACAAACCGGACAGTCCCTGCCAGGATTAGAACCTTTGAACCCTATATTACTAGCCACCTTCTCCTCCACTGCACCACTTGTCACTTACGTTTACTCTATTTCTTTTGTATTTAAAACAAATTGAGACTGACAATACCGACAAAAAACGACGATAATCGACACTTCTTACTGCCAAAGCCGACAATACCGACGATAACTACGCTAATCGACACTTCTTACATCAAATACCGACAATACCGACGAAAACGTGGATAATCGACATTTCCTACATAAAAAACCGCCGAAATCGACAAAAGTCGACCAAAAACGACAGTTCTTGCTTCGATTTCGTCGCAATTTCTCAACCCGGGATACCATAATGGGGCTTTAATTTCATGGGGGGCTATAATGTGAAAGAAATTTCATCAAGGTTTGTTTCATATTATCACTGACCCTATAAAAAATGCAAGCACATAAAACTAAAATTTGGGGGGGGGGGGGGCTATAGGTTATCTGACCATTAAGCTGGGGGGCTATAATGGGAAAAACCCATTTCTCTCCTTTTCAAACATAGATTCAAATTTCACTACGTTTCATCAAAACCAGCGCGGGATCATCTGAGAGGTCATCACAAAACGAATCGGCAATATATTTTTGTGGTTCTGAGAAAGAATTTGATGTTTCGTATCGAAAAAGGCGAGGAAACAAACAGGACATGAATTTGTCCATGACTGTTGTTTAAAAATCAATTCTGATTTTGAATTCTCAACAACATCAGGATATTAGTTTTTTGATGATAAGAAAACTAATGATGGGTTGGGTATAAAATTAATAGAGTTTAGTATAATTGACAAGTTAAAATTGGGAAAGTTTTCTACTTTAAAGATCAATTTTGTAGATAAAATGAAAGCACTAAACATAGTTGTTTTCGTATGAACCAATTTTTCCCCAACGCATGTTTTTTGACTTTTTAAGCTGCCATTATTTTTTCAAACTTTTCACAATTTTTTAATTCAAATTTTATATTGACTCCCAACTCTTGCCTAGGGAAGTGTTAACTATCATATGTTCAAAGTTCAAACGTTTAAATTCGATGAAATGCGACGTTTCTTACGTTTAAAACCGATGAAAACCAACACTTCGTACGTTTTAAAAGCGACGAAAACCGACGCTTCTGTTGTTTAAAAAAGAACAAAAACCAACGATTCCTATTATTTAAAAGCGACGAAAACCGACACTTCTGTGGTTTAAAAAACCCAAAAACCGACGATTACTACTCATTAAAACCGACGATAACCGAAGGTTCTGTTGTTTAAAAAAGAACAAAAACAACGATTCCTGCGTTTTAAAAGCGACGAAAACCGATGCTTCTGTGGTTTAAAAAACGACAAAAACCAACGATTCCTACGTTTTAAAAGCGACGAAAACCGACGCTTCTTTGGTTTAAAAAACTACAAGAACCGACGATTCCTAAGTTTTAAAAGCGAAGAAAACCGACAATTTCTTATGTTTGAATCCGACGAATTTCTCAACACGGGTGTTTATTGTTCTGCATAAAAATCTTAAATTATTTAATACAGTAGTTCATTCTCTTATCGAATGGCGGGAGATTCATATTTATATCGTAATTTTTTTTCTTGTGCTGCAAATGGGTATTCTCTGAGTAGCTAATACCAGTAAACTGCTTTCGCAAAACAGCCATTTCAACCGGAACGCGAACGCAACGCCCGATACGCTCAGCAGAAATTGAACTGGCAAAAAACGCCAAACACTGATTGAAACTGGCTTAATGTGCGGTGACAAACTGTGGCCTCTCGCCGATCAAAAAATTGTCCTATTAATCTGTCTCAGCAAAGGTGTGGAGGGGCGCCGGTTTCTTAACAGCAAGAATCCACGCATCATGGTAAACACTCTCCAAATCGCAGAATTCTGGAAGATTGTGGAGGACGATTTCATTAGACCCCGAAATATAACGTTCTATAAAACGTTTTCTGATCACAAAACAACTCCGACAAGAAACAGTAGAGCATTTCTACGGAAAATTAAAGAACTAGGGGAAATTGTAATTTTGAAAGTAAAGAAGAAACGCTAATCAGAGGTGTCTTCATCGCCGATGTAATCAAAGCCGAAATACATAAAAAGCTATTGAAACAAACGGTGTAAACGGAGAAAGCCCTCGACCCGGCAATCAACATATATCCAGGGATGCGGAATCAGCATCAAATACAAGCTCATAACAAAACTCTTAAATCGACAAGCGTTAACGCAAAACAATACCCACCCAGTCCTCATTCCTCAACTTGGTCGCTCACAAACAGTTTCTACAAACAAGGTTTTTGACCACCATCATTATACTCCTCTATTTGTGGAGCACCAACGCTTCCCCGTCATGGAGATAAATGCCATGCCAAAGGAAAAACTCGTAACAATTGTGGTTTGCTAAATCATATTGCCAAATCTGTAGAAAACAAAAATCACTAAATATTTCAAATCAACAGAAAAAATCAGCAAACACAGTAGTAGAAAAACCTCACTCCAGGGACACTATGAACTATTTGCGCTCATCGACAGGAGTACAGTAGCGGAAAAGACAAAAAAGTTGCAAAAATGAACGAGAAAATCGAACCTTTTAAAATGGCGCGAGTGTTCAATAGTAATCCATATGCGATACGAGTAAGCAAAAAAAACAATCCACGAATGCGACCACACCGAAGAAATTCACATCGAGGCTGAGTTTCCAATTCCGGTAACAAGCAATGGCTGGTATATATCAGCTGCCACCTTCACAGCTGTTGCTGTGGTCTCAAGCCACTCATTCGTCGCGATCTCTTTGACCAACTCGCGCTTGCAGTCACATAATCGTCATCTCAGAGTGGTGATCAAGTGAGTATAATCACAACATTGCGGGATCAATGAAAAGATAGCCCTACAATTTCCAGATCTGGTATCGAGTATCGGAAGATCAAAAAATCAGAAATCAAAATTGTAGAACAATCAAAATTTCACAAACACTTCCAACCACGACACCAAAAGGGGAGACGAATAACTAATCTACGAGATGAAGTAAATTCTGAACTTAAAAAAACTCCTTGAATGAAAAACCAATCACGAAACATACAATTTGTCTCGAAATGTGTTTTATTTCAGCAATAGCTTTTACTGATTGAAAACACCAAGCTAGAAAACTAGCACTTGACTCAAAAAGCCGTAATGAAGCGATACACAAAAACAAATATAAAATGCCCAAATTTGCAATATCGAATCCATATCTCAGCAGATCAGTCATGTCGCATTGCAAACAATTGCATATTTTTCAACACTAGATCTCAAATACGCAAATAGGCAAATAAGTCTAGATCTTGAAACAGCCAATCTCTGTAATTTTAACATAATAAGTTGCATAATGACGAGCACATACAGATTTCAAACTAACTGGATTCTAGGGCCTCACAAATATTCCAGCGGTGTTTCAGAAAGCAAAGGATTACACATTAATAGGGTTGAAAAGTACCTACTGCTTTCTTGACGATAAACCGATCGTTGGAAAAGATCAAAAGGAGAACGTAAAATTTTTGTGTTCGAATGTCTTTGCAGAGTTGATGAGGAAATTCTTAGGAATAACCTTCCCAGTATGTCACTCTGCAAAACCAGCAAGAGGTTGGCTTGGTTGCCATATTTCACAATCAGCACTTTCGCCAATCAAAAGTAAAACATCAGTAATCTTATCTCTAAAAGCACCAAAAACCTTAGAGACGTTTGGTTTGTTTTTTGGTTCCGTACACTATATAACTAATTTAGTTCCCAATCTTGAACAAATTAGTCATCCATTTCGCTCTATATTACAAAATCTGTTAATTTTGTCTGTACTGATACCCATGAAAACCATTTTTGTGAAACAAAGAATCGCATCACGAACCCAACTGGAAATTGCCATTACAACCTGCAACACGAGTCAAATGTAAACAACTCGGGTGCTATGCTCGGCGCTGCTCTAGAACAACTAACAGTAGACGGTTGGAAGCACGTTGCAATCACATCTAGATTTTCAGCTTCTGGCGAAGAAAGACATATCGTTAATGATATAGAATTTTTAGGAGTAGTTTTTTCCATTGAATATTTTACAAATTACTTGTATGGAAACAATTTAAAGTTATTACAGACCACAGAGCACTATTGTCAATATTAAAAGAAAATCACTCAAACAAAATTTACAAAAGTTGTTTAGCCCGTTGGGTCGACAGATTATTACCGTACCAATTCGCAATTGAATTCTTGCCAGGCGCAAAATTGGGTGTTGTTGATAATATTTCCTGAAACCCAATACAAAAAACTTAAAAAATCTCTGTCTATGATGAGGAAATCACTATCGCAAAATTAGACCTAATTTCCGGCTCTGCAAACTCATTAAAATTAAACTGACTACAACCTGCACTTCTTTTGTGCAATTTGTTTAAAACAAATGATCCTGCAACGCCGATTGTTACACAAAGTGAACCTGACATAAATTCAATAATTTCATTTAGCGCATTTGATACCAATTTACACCTGCATTTGATACCGATTTACGCATGCATTTAGTTTGTCACCCGCTAAGCGAAATCCATTTAAGAATACCAGCTACAATGCAAATTATTCTAAATATACACACCACGCGTCGCAAATGCCACTGCACACTAGCTCGCTAAACGAAGTCCACCTCATTTCACTAATAATTTTCAAAATAGAAATATAAACATTCCCGTGGGGCGAGAATCGCAATTATGTAACAAAAAGTTACCACTAAGTATTGGAATTTCTTATCATAGTTGCAGAAGTCCAACAACAAACATAAAATCAGTGCTTTTTGTTCAAATCTCTTCTCGCAATCAGTTGCATCATTTCAACGTAAAACCAAACTTTGATTGTAATCATTATTCTTACTCAAAATAACAAATATTAGAAACGTACAACTTGAGTTCGATTCATCGAATCATCTCCCACCGCGATTCTCTATTCTAGCCCAATACTCGTTTCGCCCCATCCAAGATCAGCAACCCCCCCCCCCTACTCCTAGCCCTCAAATACGCACATTCGACAACATTATAGGAAAGGCTTTTAGTAGAACTCTGTTAGCCTTGTTCACAAGTAAAAATGCGGTACTCAAACAAGTACGCGATCGCATCTTTAAAAACTATACGTGGAAAGACTAAAAAAAATCAACCGGTACAAACAATTTTACTGACGGGATCTCCATGTACGATTTGGACGTGTATGTATCGATGAAAAAATCGCCATTCCAAACTTTCTGCGGGATGCCTTACTAGATGACCTACATGCTAGCCACCTGGATACCTGGGTTATGACATGTATGGCCACACATTGCCGGAGACCATCTATGGAAATAGAATTGATCAGCAGATCATCAGAATGTAAAACCTGCACAACAAATGGTAAGAATTTTAAATCTGTGATTTCCGCTAAGCAAATCTACTCTCATATACCTTGTCCTGAACTGAAACAGGAAATACAATATGACTTAGGAGGACCAATCTAGTGACAAAAATGCAAGGAAATAAACTTTCTCGACGCAATAGATCGCTTTTCTAAGTATCCACTACAAGTATCTTTGACAGAGCAAATGGCCCAAAAGCAACAAAATTTTTAGACATGTATCTAGAAAATCACGGAGTACACCGTCCAAATCGAATGGATCATGCAATGTCTTGTAGCCTATCAAGTAAAAAAAAACTGTAATAAGCAAAACATAGACACTAGAGAGGCTCCAGTTAACGATCATCGGTCAATTGGACTGGCTGAAAGGTTAATACAGACAATTAGAAGAGACTTGCATGTTTTAAAGAAGAAAATATGGCTTCAAACTCATTCCACATAAAGCTTGCATTAAAGATTATCGTCCACTAATTGGGAATATGCAAACAAGGGAGTAGTTTGTTCCATTGAATATTTTACAAATGACTTTTATGGAAACAATTTAAAGTTATTACAGACCAGAGAGCACTATTATCAATATTGAAAGAAAACAACTCAAGCAAATCCTACAATAGCCGTTTAACCAGTTGGATAGATAGATTATCACCCTACCAAATCGCAATTGAATTCTTGCGAGGCACAAAAACGGGTCTCGTTGATAATATATCTTGACACCCAATACAGGAAACTAAAAAAATCTGTCTTTGACGAGTAAATCATTGTCGCAAAATTAGACATTATTTCCACCTCTGCAAACTCATTAAAATTCAACTCAGTTCAATCTGCACCTCATTTACACAATTTGCTTAAAATACATGATCCTGTACCGCAAATTGCTACACAAAGTGAACCTTACAGAAATACAATATTTTCAATTAGCACACTTGATACCCAATTACACGCGCAAGCATTTCATTTGTCACCCGCTAAGCGAAATCCACTAATAAATACCAGCTACAAAGCAAACTGTTCTAAATATGCACAACCCGCGTCGCAATTACCACTGCACACCAGCTCGCTAAACAAAGTCCACCTCATTTCACTAATAATTTCCAAAATAAGAATACAAACATTACCGCAGGGCGAGAAACGCAATTATGTAAGACGAAGTTACCGCTAATTAGTGGAATTTCCTATCATAGTTGCAGAAGTCCAACAACAAACATAAAATCAGTGCTTTTTGTCCAAACTTCAACTCAGAATCAGTCGCATCATTGCAATTTAAAACCTAAACTTTGATTGTAATCATTATTCTTTCTCAAAATAACAAATATTGGAAACGTACAACTTGAGTTCGATTCGGACATTATAGGAAAAGCTTTTAGCAAAAACTCTAATAGCCTCTCTCACAAGTAAAGACGCGGTACTCAAAAAAGAACGCGATCACATCCTCAATAACAACGAGGAAAGACTAAAACATATCAACCGGTACATACATTCATACAGGCGGGATCTCCATGTACGATTTGGACGTGTATGTATCGATGAAAAGACTTCCTTTAAGAACTTTCTGCGGGAAGCTCTACTAGACGACATACATGCTAGTCACTTGGATACCCGGGTTATGAGATATATGACTACACAATGCTGGTGATCATCTATGAAATGGGAACTGATAGTCAGATCAACAGATTGTAAAACCTGCACAACAATTGGTAAAAAAATTTAAATCCGCAATTCCCGCCAAGCAACTCTACTCTCATATACCCTGTGCTGAACCGAAACGGGAGATAAGAATTGACTTTGGAGGACCAATTCATGACTAAATATCAAGGAAAATAACCTTCTTGCAGCAATAGATCGGAATGCAAGTATCTTTGACAGGACCCTCGCACTGCAAGTATCTTTGACAGAGCAAACGGCCTAATTTTAACAAAATTGTTAGACATGTATATAAAAAATCACGAAGTACACCGTCCAAACCTAACGGATGATGCAAAATGACTTGTAGGCTATCCAGTAAAAAAATTCTTTCATAAGCAAAATATAGACACTAGTGAGACTACAGTTAACAACCCTCGGATAATTGGGCTGGCTGAAAGATCAATACAGACAATTAGAAGAGACTTGGATGTTTTAAAGAAGTAAAATTGGCTACAAACTTATTCCACATAAGGCATGCATTAAAGATTATCGTCCACCAACTGGGAATATGTAAATAAAAACAACAAAAAGTCATCCTTCGAAGCACACTTTGCTAGAAAATATAATACCCGGCAGAGCGTAATCTGTAATACACCAATGTCGTCTAACCTCTCATTCAAAAATCTTTAAAAAAATTAGTTAGATGAAGACCCAGTTCATCCAGAGGTCATCCTTCCCAACAACATAAGGGAAAATGGTTATAGAAACGACATCGAAATCGGAAATGGCAAAACGAGAGCAACAAAAGATGCCAACGAGAGGGAAGAGAAGAACGTAGATGGCGAATCTCAACAGAGGAGGTCGAAAAAGAACCTCTAGGGATTATACGAAGTGCTTGCCCCAGGATCAATAATCATTAAGCTTAGCCCTACGACAGAGGACTATCAAATAACTATCAATGAACCAGGAAAATTGGTGGTCGCGGTAAACAATAGCAATATTGCCAGGTTTGATTCTCAACTTGCACGTCAAAAGTCCCTCAATGTGTATGCGGATTGCCGCAAGCCCAGGTCAAGTGAGAAATTGTTAGAGGAACAAATCCCAAGCCAGTTGAAAGAGTTCACCCGCAAAATCAAGGGTGACAAGAAAGCGGAGTTTTGTCCTCGAAATCGAACATTGCATGCGCGACGCTGAGTCGCATCACTAAGTTACACAACTTATCGGCCATCAGGAATCTGTATATCGAAGTTAACCAGGACTCGTGGGGTGAATTAACAATCACTACTAAAAATGCATCGTCTACAGCTCTACAACAAGCTTCCTCTGCTACAACATATTCCAATAGAGACAAAAGATCAAGTGGTCGAACCAGACGACGTCCAACCTATTATGGTTTCGAAGAAACATCTTCCGACTCATTCAACACCTCTCCACCAAAACGCCAACGCAGAGCTGGTGATGTAGAAAACTTTCAACCCCCAATATCTCTGTTGTCCAAACTAATCATTCAACAGCAAAACAAGCTCCGGAAGAGACAAACGACTTACCTGCTATTGGGAATGTCTCCACTGAACGCGCAGGTGAGATACTTGGCCGAATCCAGGAGCCCACTTCCCGAGGGGGATATAATTTCAATGACCGTCTACGAAGGGAATTGAAAACAATTTCGGAATAGATCTCAAACTCCCAAACTTAACAATATATTTTAATAAATATTACTAGCTATGATAACCAGTACATATATTGTGATTACATATTTAACTGGGGACCAAGTTCTTATATTGTGACTATGTTGCTACTTTTAATCACTCTTTTTGTTTTACAAGTTTTTCAATTCAAACTTCTAGGAGGTATGAGACACCTGATCATCTCATTTAATTTAGTGCAATAAATTTTAATACGACGCAATAATTTAGTTCTCTTTTATTTATCTTTCCACCTTTTATTTTTTTGAGAACATGGTTTTTCTCGCTCCTTAGTCGTCTCTTGATCATATTGATCAGACATGTCTGTTCATACTAGTCGTTTTGCTGACAACCACTACACTTGTTATAATTCCGATCCATATTTCCACTTTTCAACTCAATTTCAGATATCAGAAACTCATTTGATTTCGCTCCACAAAGCTGAGCTCAAAACAAAATAAGTATTTTGCCTGCCGAAATCTAAAACTGATTTCGATATTGCGTCGTACAACCGAATATAAAATAAATTCAAAATACAGAAAACCTCTTACATCAATTATGGATTATGCGAAAAAATTTGCGCAGCATTTGTTAAGAATACTGATTTCAACAACGTTAAACATAAAAAATTGAGTCAACAAAAACAAGAGAACAAACAGCTCAAAATATATTAAACTAGTTTGAGGGAAAAAGTGTCAAAGAGAAAACAAATTAATTACAATAACTAATCATACCAACAATTTTGTCTAGTGTGAGTAGAAAACTGTAACAGAAACTCATAGGTAATTTTAGAGAGCTTTTCGAAATATTAGGCCTCTCGAAAAATCAAGCTAATCTGATTAAACATAACCGGATAACGTCGGAAAAACTGCTCTTGAAGAGCTAGTGACGGGCGTAAGAGCTCTGATCAGTTGGAGCCTGCTTCAGTTGGAGGAGGGGGTGTAGCCTAAATTGGACTAAAAAATTCACAAGGGAGCTTCAAATAACTTCATTAGTGGTCAAAATATACCACTTTTAAGGTGATAAAGACATTAAATTGCCCCCAATTGAGTTCAGCTGCTTTGAACTTTGAATGAAAGAGAACAATTGAATCACACAAAACGCAAAACATGAAGGGGTTTAAAGTCCCTCGAAAAGTCAAAAAACGGTCAACCGAAAATTCTACATATAAAATACACGCACATGTACAATAATTGCCTCTCTTCGAGAGCAATTAAAAAGTTTGGCCTACATCAATGTCCAATGACACAACCATTCTCTCATTACTTTCCAGGACTCAGTACCTGAATTGGCAATTCCATACCCCACGTTGTCAATTCTTCAATTTGTAAACACATTTATCCTACACATCAAAAAACCCAAAGAAATTTTCGAAGTACAACAAAATGTTATCACGGAACCTAATCGTATCACTGAAAAACACATACTCAAACTAGATGGGTGTTTAAAATAAAGGTTGTTTCTCCGATAGTTATTAATGTAAAAAAGAGACCTCAAAGGATTTTTCGAAACACTCGTCCTCTACTGTAGTCAGGGGCTCACCCTCTACGTCTGAATTAAAAGAATCTCGAAAACCAGACTTTATATTCCGAAATAGGGACATCGCTAAGTTCGGGACTAAATTGGAGAAAAACACTGACTTCTGGACATAGGGCCGTTGATGCCGACTTTCTTTTTAAAAATTGATTCAAGAAAAGATGTGCCACAGCATCAAGGACTTCACGAAGAATTTCCGGGGTGATATAAAAATCCGACAAGGAAAATCAGATATTCTCTCTGGCATTTCATCTGCCAACTCGATTATTTGCTTTGCCGGCACGTAAGCCAACTAAATCATAGAACTTGCAATTTTGACAGAGGTCTACTCATTCGTGTCAACAAAGCTCACGAGTGGAATGACTATTTTAGTCAAGGTCCACCAGTCATCGTAATTGTATAGCACCAGAACCTTATGAATTTTGTCGAAAACAACACATAAGTGACGTCGAAGGGTTCAATTCTGACAGTATTCATCAAAATGTTAGAACTGATAACCCAGTAGCTGCTTTGGCTCCTGAAGAAAAACACACTCGCTCGCCACCTGAGGAAACACAATTTGAGCTTCTAATAGTCAGCCTACTGTACCTCAGATTTCAAGCAATCAATGTATCACGAGTAAATAAATGACTACGAGGATTATGAGCCAGAAATAAGTATGTCTGACTTCGATGCAGAAATTTAAAATTAATGTTACCTAATAAAACTTTTCATAAAGGTTTGTTGAGCCATTTTGCCTTCATCTAAATGTACTAGATTTTCGTCACGATTGGTTAATTTCAGTGGTCATTAATTGGAGCGTTTCCTGATATTGTGTTACATTTCCTTTTTGTTTTCGTTATTCAGCTACAACACATCCATTGACTGTAAATTAGGATACCTTTTTACACTGAGCTTGTGCAGTAATTTTATATTATTAAAATCACAAGTTGAAAAACTTTGTGCACTTTTTTCAGCTATGGTTACAAGTAATTGTTTTTGTTTTTTTATTTTCATATTGTTAGCATCTAACAATTTAGTCGATTCACTTTGTCATTAAAGCACATATGATCTGATCACAGCTTTGTTAAATTAAACTTTCATGTTAGTACAAAATATGTCAGTCAAGCAATTTGAAAGCAGATAACGGCCACAAAATTTTCGGAGATATTTGACACCATCTTCACTACGCAACGAAATCTAACGTTTGGCTAGATAAGTTGTCTTGACTCAAAAACAGAATGAATGCGAGCGGATAGAAAAATTTCTGGTTCGGTTCGGGAGTTGTCTTTAAATTGTAATTTAGGAAGTCATGAGGTGTGTATAAATAGAGAGATCTTTACATTACACATGCTAGATGGGCAACTTATCAGGAAAAAAATCTAATGAGGCGCTTGAATTGACTATCAACATTGAAAGGAGAATGAAAACTGTTTCAAAAGAGCTTGGACTTCTCCTTAAACTGTTAGCAAATCAAGCTTCACGAATGCATCCTTCAATAGTGTGCAACGGAATCGTAATGTTTTCCCAGGTCAATTCCAATTCAATTGACAACAAATTCGACAGAAGCCGTTAAAACTCCAGAATTGGAAAAGTTCGTGGTCCCCAGTTCACCGTCAATATTGTCTGGCTCAAATTAAATATTGTAAAAATTGCGGCATAAAAATTGTTCTTCCAAAATCTGTCAAAAACGAAGAGATTTAACCAAAAACCCAAACAAATTCGCTATAATACAATTTATGTACAACCAGAGGTGAAAGAAGCTATATACACAGTTATATACACAGTAAGAGAAGTTTTATTTTAAAAAAAAATTGAGTTTGAGAAGTTCCAATTAAGATTTAAAGTTCTATATAACTGTAGTGGAAGACTTCCTCTGCCTCGGATGCACTCAGCCATTTCAAGTACCATGGAGGACTTCTGCTGGCTGAACTTGACGTACACAAACGCTATTGGATCGTTTTCTTGGCTAGCCTCGTGGAAATTGTTTAAAATGAGTGTGATAGTTTCTTCAGGTAAGTATGATAAATTACAACAACAAAAAAATAAATTAAAATTGAATGGGAAAGCTTTAAATGCTCGATGGGCGTGGGTGGGATTCGAAACCACGCGTCTTGATGTTCTGTTTCTTCGAGGTGATAGTTCACTGCACTAAGTTGACTTATTTTTCTGCAAGATTTTCGTTTCAAAGCTTTGTTCTTTCAATGTTTAAGTCGTTGCAAGTTTAAAACGGAGATCGACAAACTGACTTGAACGGTATCGAACCGAAGCTCCCAGTTGTGCTGTTTTTTTTAGCGGTCCGCGCTAAGTGTCATGTATGATGTTAAAAAAAAATTCAGCTTTCATTCAAATATGTTGCTGTCCGCTTGATTCAATTATAGATAGGGCGTAGATTGGTGTCCCTGGTTTCAAATAGTCCTGCTTCGTTGTCGAGAAAGAAAAAATTGAGGAGGAAAATAATAAAGAACGATTATGATTAATGAAGAGAGGGAGAAACAGAATAAACAAAAGCGTTGTTTCTGACTGGAAAAACGCATTAACATAAAAGTGACAGAATTAAGAAATTGATCAATAAAAGTGCTACGCTAACCTAAACCATAAAACCACTGAAACCAAACCACGCGCAGCACAAGAGTTAATGTTTTTGTTTAATCTCAAAGACGTTTTCCTTTTAAATCAGTGGAGTGTTGAGTGAAAAAGTAAAATAGTTTTCAATAAAGTAGAAATGAGATGCTTCGAAAGAAGGCGTAAGTGTTGGTCAGTAACTAAGCCTAGAGATATTGATGACAGCTGTGATCTGTTCAGCCCCGAATTGACTAGGCGAGCGGCTGGCCAAACAGATGAAGACAATTGAATGAGATGGTCAGAGAATGGCAAAGACTGAGTTAACCAAAAACCCAAACAAAGAGTCAGCAGCCAGCAATGTTGACAATAGAGCGTCTGATATGGCAACTGGTGCAACGGACACCGAAGAACAATTAAGTAAGTTTTAAGTAAATTTAATGGAATCTTCAATAAAAAAAAACATAGTTTTTACAATGCAAATTTTATCTCAGTCTATGACAACGTTGATAACAATTGTGTGGCTTTGGTCTGTGAGGTCAGAAAGTTGACAAAGTGGAATCTGTAAAACCTACTAATTCTATTAGCAAACGTAATACCAAAAGCGTTGGTGGACCAAGAGTGTGTGCTCGATCATTCACGAGAGTCTACCTAAAGTTATCACCAGGAATGACACGCGAAGCTATTGGACAAACCAACACGACTGCTAAATGCAAGAATTGGACAGCGGAAAAGGTGTTGTTCTGGAAGATGTCCAACTAACCCTGATGTTCAGACTTCTTTGGAAAATTAGGCCTCTCGATTAATCTATCTAATCTGATTAAACATTGCTGACTAAAGTCGGGAGAAGTGCTCTCAAACGGCCAGCGGGAGCTCTAATCATTTACAGACTGCCTTATTAGGGGGAGGGGAGAAGTTGTTTCACACAAGGGGGTTCAAATAACCTCATTAGAGATTAAGATATAACACTATTAAGATTTAAAGTGAAAAAAGGAGCCAAACTTCGCGCACGTATCTTCTGACTTTTAGTATTATGACGCCACGAATCGGTTTCAGTTCGTTGAAATTGTGAACTGGAGAGAGAAATTTAGATCACGCGAAACGCAGAAAGTCAACGGGTTAAAAGCCACTCGGAACGCAGAGAAACTGTCAAGCAAAATTTTTGCTTAAAAAAGACACAAACGTTTTATATACTTGCTTCTCTCCTCTGCTCAATTAAAAATATTCACCTTCGTCAATGTCCAATAACACAACCAATCTTTCATAATTTTCGAGGACTCATTATATAATTTGGTAAGTCCAAATCTCACAATGTCAATTCTTCAATTTGTAAACACCTTTATCCTACACATCAAAAAAAAACCCAGAGTTATTTTCGAAATACAACAACAGGTTAACACGGAACCTAATCTTATCACTGAAAAACACATACTCAAACTAGATGGGTGTTTAAAATAACGTTTGTGTCTGATAGTTGTTAAGGTAAAAAGAGACCTAAAAGGATTTTTCGAAACACTCGTCCTCTACTGTAGTCAAGGGCTCCCCCTCTACCTCTGTCTTCGAAAGAACCTCAAAAAACAAAGGAAAATTGCTGATATAGCAATTTCCCTAAGTTCCGATCCAAAGCGGAGAGGAAAACTCATTTGTAGACCTACCACCAACAATGACCGCTTCCGTATTAAAAATGATGGAAAACCTATATGTCACATCAAGAAATTAAAGAAATTCAGGGTTGATATAAAAATCAGTCATAGACAGTCACACAATCTCCCCGGCATTTTATCTGCCAATTCAATTTTTTAAAGTATGGCCGCACGTAGGCCTACTAAACCAAACAACTTGCAACTTGAACAGAATTCCACTCATTCTGCTCAACAAAGCTCACGAGAGGCAGGACCATATTTGTTTATCAGTAAATATAACCATACAACACAAGAAATTTACGAATTTCGTCAACAGCGGTACTTTTTCAACATTGGGGATTTCTCTTCCGACAACACTGATGCAAAGCGTCTACAAACTTATAACCCAATGGCTGCGTCGGTTCTTGAGGAAGAATAAGCCTGTCCGCCACCTGAGGATACACATTTTTACCTTCCAATAATCAGCTAAACGAACCCCAAAATTTCGTCCAATCTTAGTATCCCAAGAACACGACTACGCGGATTATGAACCAGAGATAATAATGAATGACCTCGATGAAGAAAAATTAACTAAGTCTTGCCTCACAAAATTTTATAACTCAATGAGTACTAAATGTTCATCTAAATTATCGAGTTCACAGTTTATTAAAAATTTGTTTAACACTTTCGCACTCATTTAAATGTACTGGATTGCCGTCACGATTGTTTAATTTCCAGTTTCATTAATCGGAGTTTTTCGAGTTATTGCATTACATTTCCATGTTGTTTTTGCTATTGAGCTACACCACATCTGTTGAGTGTAAATGAGAAAAAAATTTACACTGTGCTTTTTGGGTCGTAAATATTTTATTTATTATCACTAGTTATAAAACCTGCAAATGTATTTTTTAGCAATGATTACAAGTAAATGCTTTTCAAAAATTTTTTTTTAATTGTAGTAATTAATAATTTAGTTATATCATTTTCTCATTAATGCAAATCTGATCTGAAAACAACTTTGTTAAAATTGTTTTTTTTTTATAATCAGATGATTTAGTTGTCGATAGGAGTATGTGGTACAAAAAGAGACCTTTGGTACCAAATTCATTTTCTTCAAGTAATCCTTGATTTCATTTTTCACTTGTTACTAAATGGCCGCCGTCTTAAAGAAAGTGAAGTATTCACATTTGCCACGTAAAAACACTAGTCATTCCATTCATTTCTTTAGTTACCGTACAATTCAGTTGTGTCTCATGACCTCTCTTTCCGCGAATCAAAATTAAGTTACTAAAAGCGTGACGCGTTTCTCTACTTTCAAAAATAGTAGTGGATAATTGCGAAATTAAACTCCAACAATTTTAACGCATAGCTAAGCAAATGGCGCTAGTGAAAAAGGCAGACGTACGAAAATATAGAAGTTTTACTGCTGGCCAATCACAATTGAGAAAATAGGAATATTGTTTTCCGATCGGCTGATTGCTCAACAAATTCTCCATGTTTTAAAATAGGATATGCGTGTTAACGAAAAATTTCTCAGAAATCGCGATAAGCCGAAATAGAATAATTATACTTTTTTGGGGGGGAAACTGGTCTCACGTTCGGTTGATTCATATCAAGTCCCACGGGCCGCTGAGGCATGGCCATGGTCCGCGAGGCATGGCCAGATGCGGTAAAAAAAATATAATCTAGCATTCGGCTATGTCCAATTTAGGCTAATTGAACGCATAGAGGTACAGTGTTTTGAATTTCTCGACCAATCACATTCGTTGAAATTTCTACATTTTGGTACGTCTATTTGTTAAGACGTCACCTAAGCAAATACTCAATTTTAGGTTATATTTGTCAATTGAATCCAAGCTAAACTAAATTCAGACGCAATCGTCTCAGCACTACTCCAATTATTTATTGATTTATGACGTAGTGATTACAATGAATTTTTCTACAAAACTCGTCGCTAATGTTAACCATAATAAAACTTTGAAATAAAATTCTCAGAATTGGACTACGAATACTCTGTTGTTTCAATCGAATATCACATGTTGTGATAACCACTCTTACTTTAAAAGAATAATGATGAAAAAAATTAAAAATTATTTTCAAAATCGTTTGTTATTGTACAAAAAACCAGACCGATAAGAACTTCAGATATGAATGGTACGTGTAGCAACAAAAAACTTGAATAAAAAGTCTTTCTAACTGAATAGTTGAACTAAATTATTAGTTCGGCTTGTTGTGTGAATATTACTTGAACCCCCCTTCACAAAAAATGGATTTGCAATGTTTCCTGATGATGGCGTACCATGTAATGGCACATACGCAGTAGCTGTGGGTGGAGGAGGGCATAAACGGAAAAGATCCAATTTTTTCTCACTGGGAGTGCACTAAGCTTCGTTTTAAAAGTTATGCAAATGCAAAACATAACTGGCAGATTGCCAGAAAATAGCCGCAATAGCTTTCAAGATCTGCAGTCTCCAAAAACAGCAAAAAAAGAGAGACCAAAAGAGAGACCAAAAAAAGTGTTTTCATTGAAGGCTGTGATGTTATATTTTGATTGAGAATCTGTATTATTTTTTGCTGTCATTATTAGCTGCTCTCAAATTACCTTCAACTAAAGTAAAAAGTCAATTTCAAAGTGAGGAAGTCATTTTTGATAGTGACGTAAGTCACGTGTGACCAAAATTATTTAAACATGCGAATGAACAAAAAATTCGCTCCACTAAGAGCGAAAAATGACGTCACGCATGCACTGCAGTTGAAATTGCATGAACGAACAACATGAACCAAATTGCATGAACGAACAAAAAATGGTTGTGACGTCAAATGGTCGTAACAAAAATCTTGACGACGAAATGAAAAACCCTAGCAGGACAAGTCCTGACGTACAATTCAAAGAATTTTTGTTGACTATACAAAAAACTAGACCTAGAACGAACTATGAGTAAATTGAAAAAAACCATTTCAAAAAAAATCAGATCAAAAAAATAAAAAAAAAACAAAATCAAAGTCAAAATGCCGCATGCGAAAAAAAACCACTAGCAAAATATGGAAACTTGGTTCAAACAAAAAACTACGTCTAGAATGAACTATGAATGGTTTGGGAAAACCATTTAGAAAAAAATCCGATCAAAAAAATCGAAAGAACAGTAAAAATCAAAGTGAAATCGCCGCATGTGAACCAAAAACCACTAGCGATAAAGCGAATTTTTGTTCGAACACCGCTTTCTCACTCTACTTTAAAATTGGAGCGAAAAAAATAGTGAGCCGCAAAAACACTCGCTTTTCGCTCCATTTCCTGTTTCGGCGTGACCAAAATCTCTACTCCAATTTGACTTCAAAAATTATGAAAAGGTGTGCACAGATCTTCAAAAAAAAGACAGCGCCCCAATACAATTCAATTTTTTTGAATTGTAAAAAAAATCAAGAGAAGGCCAATAATAGCGCAAGCTATCGCTGTGCGGCTATTAAAAGATAGATCCAAAGCTTTTTGGGATCTTTTTCGTTTGCGCTCTCAGCTTAGTGCCACATCTAATTTTAACGCTTTGTTATGTGATGACACCTCTGTAACTGGGGGGGGGGGGGGGTGGAGAAGTCGGGGTTCAAATTGAACTGGAGGGGCAGAATATGAAAAGCTCCCGTTTTTGATTGGAACATTTCAATCCACTGACGATTGTAGACTTAATAATTTTAATGAAAATGGACCTTTATATTTTACACTGCGAATATCTATGAGTGTGTATTGTATTTGTGGGTATAAAGTATCTATTTACTTTAATTGAAAGCTATACAGTAAAACTTGATTAAAATATTGTTTCTGCTGGAAGCAATGACTTGGAAATTTTTCAAAGAGTTTAATAAAATTTCTACTTTTAAAAGGTTTAAAAAAATATCCGTATAGATTTAGAGGCTGTCCGGTTGCTTGAGACGCGTTTGACTAAGCTCTAAAACAGGGTCGTTAATTAGTGGAAAAGATCTCAGGACATAAAATGAGAAAAAAGCTATAGCACAATTAGATAGAAAAGAAGTAAAACTTTTTGAGGAAAAAAGTTTTATTGTTCAGTTTCTGGCAATAATCAGTGAATAATTCAGCACGCCAACGAGTCAATAAGCAATATATATCAGACATCTGAGTAATTTTACTTCCTTAGATGTGAAAACTACAACATGAAAAGTTTTCCTGGCCCGTTTCTTCATTTTGAGCAGTTTTGAAACCCTCTAAGAGAGAGGTGTCTTCATTCTGGGATTCACTTATCAAAAAAACTGATTTTGGTTTCTAATCTGATATGTTAGTCACCTATATAATAACAAAAATTATATTCGAAAAATTTGAAAAATGGAATAAGGATCGAAAAAACTCCCGTCAAATCTATTGCAACGTTTTCGCCAAAGAAGCTATATGCTTTTTATTTCAATTGTATTTGTGGAAAAAATATATCCATTTACATTGATCGAGTACTATACAGTGATATTAGAATTAAACAGTTGTTTCTGCTGGATGAAGGGACTTTGAAAATTCTGAAAAATTGGAATCACAATTCACATATTGTTTTTAAGATATTTAAAAAGTATTGATTCGGTGGCTTGCTTTGCTTGCTTGAAACAGGGTCGACTGGGCTTAAACGAATTTTTACTGTTATGAAATCTTCCATACTATCTATGTTTTTAAACAACAAACGGTTTGTTAACAACTACATAACGAGCCAACAAGATTTTTCGTTTTGAATTGGAGGGGCAGAAATGGAAAAGCTCCCGTTTCTGATTTGACCATTTCAATCCACGACGATTGTAGACTTCATAAATTTAATGAAAATGGAGCTTTTTATTTTACAGTGCGAATATCTCTTAGTGTATATTGTATTTGTGGGTTTAAAATTTCTGTTTACATTGACTGAGAGCTATATAGTAAAATTGTGATTAAAATATTGTTTCTGCTGTAGGCAATGATTTGGAAATTTTTCAAAGAGTTTAATAAAATTTCTGCCTTTTAAAAGGTTTAAAAAATATTCGTATAGATTTGGAGGCTGTCCGATTGCTTGAGACGCGTTTGATTGGGCTCTAAAAAAGGCCCTTAATTGGTGGAGCTTCCTTTGGTGGAAAAGATCTCAGGACAAGAAATGGGAAAAAATATAGCACAATAAGATATGAAGAAATAAAAATTTTGAGGAAAAAAGTTTTATTGTTCAGCTTTTGACAATAATCAGTGGATAAATTGTCCGGAATTCAGCACGCCAACGGTCATTAAGCAATATATATCAGATATCTGATTAATTTCACTTCCTTAGATGTGAAAACTTCCGCAATATGAAAAGTTTTCCTGGCCCTTTTGTTGACTCTGCGCAGTTTTGAAGCCATTTAGAGAGGGGTGTCTTCATTTTGGGATTCACTTATCATAAAAACTGATTTTTGTTGCTAATCTTATATGTTAGTCACCTATATAATAACAAATATATATTCGGAAGACTTAAAAAATGGAATTAGGATAGAAAATACTCCCGTAAAATCCATTGTAACATTTTCGCCATTGTAACAAGAAACTATATATTTTTTACTTTAATTGTATCTGTGGAAAAAAATATCAATATACATTGACCGAGTACTATACAATAAATTTTGAATTAAAAAATTGTTTCTGCTGGACGCAAGAAATTTCTGAAAAAGTAGAATCACAATTTCCATATTGTTTTTAAGATATTCAAAAAGTATTGATTCGGTGGCTTGCTTTGATTGCTTGAAACAGGGTCGACTCGGCTTAAATGAATTTTCACTGTTATGAAATCTTCCATACTATCTATGTTTTTAAACAATAAACGGTTTGTTAACAACTACATAACAAGCCAACAAGATTTTTTGTTTTGAATTGGAGGGGCAGAAATGAAAAAGCTCCCGTTTTTGATTTGACCATTTCAATCCACGACAATTGTAGACTTCAAAAATTTAATGAAAATGGAGCTTTTTATTTTGCAGTGCGAATATCTCTTTGTGTATATTGGATTTGTGGGTAAAAAATTTCTGTTTACATTGACTGAGAGCTATATAGTAAAATTGTGATTAAAATATTGTTTCTGCTGGAGGCAATGACTTGGAAATTTTTCAAAGAGTTTAATAAAATTTCTACCTTTTAAAAGGTTTAAAAAAATATCCGTATAGATTTGGAGGCTGTCCGATTGCTTGAGACGCGTTTGATTGGGCTCTAAAAAAGGCCCTTAATTGGTGGAGCTTCCTTTGGTGGAAAAGATCTCAGGACAAGAAATGGGAAAAAATATAGCACAATAAGATATGAAGAAGTAAAAATTTTGAGGAAAATTTTTATTGTTCAGCTTTTGACAATAATCAGTGAATAAATTGTCCGGAATTCAGCACGCCAACGGGTCTTTAAGCAATATATATCAGATATATGATTAATTTCACTTCCTTAGATGTGAAAACTTCCGCAATATGAAAAGTTTTCCTTGCCCTTTTGTTGACTCTGCGCAGTTTTGAAACCATTTAAAGAGGGGTGTCTTCATTTTGGGATTCACTTATCAAAAAAACTGATTTTGGGTGCTAATCTTATATGTTAGTCACCTATATAATAACAAATATATATTCGGAAAACTTAAAAAATGGAATTAGAATAGAAAATACTCCCTTAAAATCCATTTTAACATTTTCGCCATTGTAACAAGAAACTATATATTTTTTACTTTAATTGTATTTGTGGAAAAAAATATCCATATACATTGACCGAGTACTATACAATAAAATTTGAATTAAAAAATTGTTTCTGCTGGATGCAAGAAATTTCTGAAAATGTAGAATCACAATTTCCATATTGATTTTAAGATATTTAAAAAAGTATAGATTCGGTAGATTGCTTTGATTGCTTGAAAGAGGGTTGGCTGGGCTTAAATGAAAAATCACCGTTATGAGATCTTCCTTACTATCTTTGTTTTTAAAGAACACACGGTTTGTGAACGACTACATTACGAGGCAACAAGATTTTTCATTTTGATGCTAAAAATCAGAAATTCAATCGCAAATTATATATTTTCAGTGAAACTTCCCAATAAAATTTATGTCGCTACCCGGGCCGAGGTGTCAACACTAAAAAACGCAAAATTATGAAAGATTGGCGTTGAATGCGTTGAATTTATGTAAAATCTACGCCTGAGCGTAGATCTTACATAAATTCAACGCATTCAACGCTAATCTTACATAATTTTGCGTTGAATTTTGGCGAAGATCTTACATATTTAGCGTTGAATTATAGCGTAGATCTTACATATTTAGCGTTGAATTTAGCATTGATCTTACATAAATTCAACGCATTCAACGCTAATCTTAAATAATTTTGCGTTGAATTTTGGCGTAGATCTTAAAAATTTAGCGTTGAATTTTATCGTTGATCTTAAATAAATTCAACGCATTCAACGCTTATCTTATATAATTTTGCGTTGAATTTTGGCGTAGATCTTACATATTTAGCGTAGAATTTTAGCGTTGATCGTACATATTTAGCGTTGAATTTAGCGTTGATCTTACATAAATTCAACACATTCAATGCTAATCTTACTTAATTTTGCGTTGAATTTTGGCGTAGATCTTACTTATTTAGCGCTGAATTTTAGCGTTGATCTTACATAAATTCAACGCATTCAACGCTAATCTTTTTTTAATTTTGCGTTGAATTTTGGCGTAGATCTTATATATTTAGCGTTGATCTTACATAAATTCAACGCATTCAACGCTAATCTTTTTTTAATTTTGCGTTGAATTTTGGCGTAGATCTTACATATTTAGCGTAGATCTTACATAAATTCAACGCATTCAACGCTAATCTTACATAATTTTGCATTGAATTTTGGCGTAGATCTTACATATTTAGCGTTGAAATTAGCGTTGATCTTACATAAAATCAACGCAGTCAACGCTAATCTTACTTAATTTTGCGTTGAATTTTGGCGTAGATCTTACTTATTTAGCGCTGATTTTTAGCGTTGATCTTACATAAATTCAACGCATTCAACGCTAATCTTTTTTTAATTTTGCGTTGAATTTTGGCGTAGATCTTACATATTTAGCGTTGATCTTACATAAATTCAACGCATTCAACGCTAATCTTTTTTTAATTTTGCGTTGAATTTTGGCGTAGATCTTACATATTTAGCGTAGATCTTACATAAATTCAACGCATTCAACGCTAATCTTACATAATTTTGCATTGAATTTTGGCGTAGATCTTACATATTTAGCGTTGAAATTAGCGTTGATCTTACATAAAATCAACGCAGTCAACGCTAATCTTACTTAATTTTGCGTTGAATTTTGGCGTAGATCTTACTTATTTAGCGCTGATTTTTAGCGTTGATCTTACATAAATTCAACGCAGTCAACGCTAATCTTTCCATTCCATTTCAGACCACTTTACGATTTCAAAAATTTTCCAAGGTGAGAAACATGAGGTCAGAAAAAAAATCATTTTTTAGTACTCTTTTCTAGTGCTAAATCCAATTCAGACCTTTTTGCGATTTCAAATTTTTCAAGTTTTTTTTTCAAAAAATTAATTTTTTTACTGTTTCGATCCCCTATACTGCACAGGCGAGAAAAGTGAAGTCAGCAAAAAATCACTTTTCAGTGCTTTTTTATAGTGCAAAATCCATTTCAGACCATTTTACGATTTCAGAACTTTTTCAAGTTTTTTTTCAAAAAATCAATTTTTTCAGTTTCGAACCCTATATTGCAAAGCTGAGAAACATGAGGTCAGAAAAAAAATCAACTTTAGTGCTCTTTTATAGTGCAAAATCCAATTCAGACCATGTTACGATTTCAAATTTTTGAAGTTTTTTTCAATTTTTTTTTTTACTTTTTCGACCCCTATACTGCACAAGTGAGAAAAATGAAGTCAGCAAAAAATAACCTTTGAGTGATCTCTTACGGTGCAAAAACCATTTCAGACCATTTCAGGAATTCATTTTTTTTCAAAACTTTTTTAAAAAATTTAAATTTTTCCCAGTACGCTTCACATGGTAAATGCGTTGAATATGCTAAGTTAAATACTACGCAAAATCAACGCAAAATATGTAAGATCTACGCTAAATTCAACGCAAAATATTTAAAATCTACGCTTTATAAGAATTGCGGCTCTTAAGGAAACCAAGGTACTGTGCCACAATGGAAGAAGAGGCGACATGTAAACAGGAGGTCAACAGTTCGAGTCCCACACGCAACTGGAGGTTAATAGATCCAGTGGACGCTTTGATTTTTCGTAAGATCAACGCTAAATTCAACGCAAAAATATGTAAGATCTACGCTAAATTCAACGCTAATTATGTAAAATCTACGCTAAATTCAACGCTAAATATGTAAGACCTACGCTAAATTCAACGCTAAATATGTAAGATCAGCGGCAACTAGCGTTGACAAGTCGGAAAATTCACCGCAATTTTCTTACATAATTTTGCGTTGAATGCGTTAAAGTTTTGTCTTCAAATTCAACGCATTCAACGCAAAATTATGTAAGAAAATTGCGGTGAATTTTCCGACTTGTCAACGCTAGTTGCCGCTGATCTTACATAATTTTGGCCAAATTCCTCTGCCCGGGTATATGGAGATACATTAAATCCGATTGAAAACGATGTTGCCATATTGAATGTGCAGAACCATAACAAATGAAATTATTGGCAATAATTATATGACGGGGAAAAATGAATCGCTTCTTTAATGCGACCTTAAATGGGGCTTAGAATGAGGGCTCATAATTGGTTTCCAGGAGCTTCCATTCGTGAAAATGATCTCAGGACAAGAAATGGAAAAAAAACTATAGCATACTTTGATATGAAGAAATAAAACAATTGAGGAAAAAAGTTTTGTTGTTCCGATGCTGACAATAGTCAGCGAAATTCAACACACCAACGGGTCAATCGCAATATCTATCAAACGTTGGAATAATTTTACTTCCGTAGATTTGACAACTTCTACGACATGGAAATGTTCTCCTAGCATTTTTGCGGATTTAAGAGAGTGATATCCTCACTTGGGGCTTCACTTATAAATGAGATTAAAACTGTTTGTTTTTTGGTTTGCAATTATATATGTTATCAACCTAAATTTTGTAAAGTTTTTTCAGAAAAATTACAATTAGGATAGAAAATACCCCGCCAAATGAATTGCTAAGAGACAAAATGCTTTCAAAATTGATCGTATATAAGATATAGAATATCATGACATTGAATGAGAATTATACAGTAAACCTTGGAATTAAAAACTGTTTTTGCTGGAGGCAATGACGTGGAAAATTCTCAAAAAGTTAAATAAGGATTTTGATTTTACAACTGAAAAAAATAACTATTATGGGATTTTCCATAAAAAATACAGGTTTAAGCAGTAAAGCAGTCATACACGACTATAAAATGAGTAATCACGACCTTTCACGCTAAAACCAGAAATCAAAAGTTCAGTTGAATTGCCAGTTATAAATTTGCAGTTCACCTTAACCACACAATTTATATCGCGGTATGCAATAATTTACACCCGATTGAAAACAAAAAGCGGTGGCTATAATTATATGATGAAGGAAAATGGAAACCTTGTGTAATGCGACCTTAAACAGGGCCATACATGATGGACGCAAACTGATTTCAAGAAATCTTCATCAATGAAAATGATCTGAGGTCAAGAAACGGAATAAACAATTTTAACACACCCAGATATGAAATAAAAATTTGAGGAAAAAAGATTTCCGCAGCTGAAGGTAATCAATGAATAATTCAATGAATGAATTAAATTGATTTGATAAAAACATACAGAAGGCATGTAAATTATTTTTTCTTCCTTTAATGAGAAATTTTCTACAATATTAAGCAACTCGACTAAAAATTGTTATTCACTTTTTTGTGGATTTTGACATTTTTAAACCATTTAAAAGTGTGAAGTGTCCAATTGGTGACTCAATTAACAATGCTAACAAAAATTTTTGGTTTTTGTTTGGTAATACTATAAATTATCCGCTTAATTAATGAAAATTGTATTTATAAATCTCTAAAAAATGGAAATAGGATAGAGTACACCCCCGCCATATCCATTTTTATTCAGACAATATGCTTTCAATTTTAGTTTTAATTAGTTTACTTCAAGGTTGAATCTCACAATTATAACATAATTTTTGAGTGCAGATTCTTGTACGTAATGAAAGCAACTTCAACGCTATGAAAATAACTTCAAAAATAAATTTTTTAATCTACGTGGGAAATGAGATTGATCATTCTAGTTGCTGGTAATGCAATTTAATTTTACATGGCAGAGTACTACGAATTATTACACGGGATGGTCGTTGTGTAAGATCTTAAAGGATTCTTACAGATAATTATGTTATCAGAAATTGCAAAACATGAAAAAATTAATTATCTTTTAAGATTCAAGCAAGTTCGTTCCGGTTGAGCACCACTCCAATTGGATGGTTTGTGCAAGTTAATTTTCATATTCTGTTTTAAAATTTAAAAAAGTAGTTGTGGGTATTTGAGCGTTTTCTATGCGAATATTTAGATGAGAATTAACATTCAGAGTAAAAACTTCAAACTTTATGCCTTGAGTTCAAAAATCTTAATTTAACATTTGGTAAAACGCCAGACAGTTGAAGCTCTCAAATTCAATAATTAATTCATTTAATCAAGGTAGGCGTGATAACACCTGTGATACCCAAGGATATCATCCTTTGTTATTTATTTGTTGCATCACATTTTAATACGATGCTCTTAATTTAGTTAAATTTATTTGCCTTTCATCATTCAGTTCATACTTTGTTCAATTCTTGTCTTATGATCATATCAATACTTCCTTTCCTGGTTACCCGCTTAGTGATAAGACATGTCTGATCACGTCTTCTAGATTTGCTTATAAGCACTTCAGTTCACTTTTTAAGTCTTGCAATTCAATATCAGTTGAACAACTCTCTTTACAAGCCCGCTCCGCGAGTAAGCATAAAAAAGACAAGTCAGGATTTCGCTTCACGAATCGCAAGTTCAATAATAGTAAACGCACCCGGGTCGCGAGTAACCACTCAATAATAATAAAGTACGACAACACCTTTCGTGTCGTTGAAATGAAGAAAATTGCGAGTTTCCTGTTCAACATTATTTTTTTGCTTTCTTTTCTGTATTACAAAAACATGGATTTATGGAGTTTGCTCTTATTGCTTTCTCCGTTTTTTGATTTGGTGTGCTTTTAAAATGGCTGTTTATCATTATTTCAATTGACTCATGGACAATATTTGATTCGCAGCCTACCCCAAAACAGTTTTTCGTCCAATTTTTTTCAATCTCTGTAATTGGTTCTTCAACACCTGCCTATGTGCTTGTGCTTCTGAAAACTCGATGGACAGTTTCTTGATAGTTTTTCTGAAGCATCGGAAAATGTGAATTGTTAATAAACTTGCCTCACTTGGTTTTGTTAACAATTTTCAGAAAAATTTTGCTTTGAGGAGACAAAAACACTTAAACCACAAGTTGGGTATAAAGTTATTTCCCTTTATCAGCAATACAAAGTTAGTTAATCTGTATAACCATTCGGAAGATTTACAGAAAAAAGACACATTAACATGTGATAGAATGCTGAAAAGAGCTCCCGTGCACTGTATTTCTTTTTAATCGGATAATACTAAAAATTTAAACCAAGTTTTGGTTGTTTTTACAATTTTATTTTTACTGTTGGTCAAATGGTTTACTTGTCAAAAAACAAAATAGTACCATTGATTGGCTGGAGTTAAGGATACCGACAGAATTTGCCCCTGAATTTGCCCCGACAGACTTGCCGGCAGAATTTGCCCCTAACAGAAGTTTTCCCTGATATCACTTTTTCAGTGTCTTTCTGTATCTTTCAATATTAGTTGAACAACTCTCTTTACAAACCTGCTCCGTGAGTAAGCATAAAATACTCAAGTTAGGATTTCGCTCCGCGAATCGCAATTTCAATAATATTAAACGCACCCGCGTCGCGAGTAACTACTCAATAATAATAAAGTACGACATGGCGCAGCCAGCTAACAAGCGTACACCACTCGGGATAGACGCTTTCTGGGATAACCCAACACCAGACCCTCCTCTCCGCTGGGAAAAATGGAGAGTGCAGCATAAATCGGCACTATTGGCAAAAGAAAATATAATTCTCGACACCCTACTTGGACCCAAACCCGAGATGGTGGACCTTCCACTCAGAACAATATACAAGGAAACTATAGTCGGTTTTTCCGCACAATCGGAGAGGGAAAGGATCACTCGCAATGCACAAGAAAAGATGAATCGGCAAAATAAATGCCAGCGACTAATCGAAATCGGCAAAATGTGCATGACAAGCCGTGGTCACTTGCGGATCGCAAAAAAGTGTCCCTACTCTATCTGAGTATCGGAGTGGAAAGACGTCGCATTCTTAACTGCAAAAACCAGCACACTATGATCGATACTCTATCTACTGCAAAATTTTGGAAGATCGTGGAAGAGGCATTCATCCGCCCAAGAAACGTCAATTTTGATTGTCACGTTTTCTTAATTACGAAAGAACTTCGGGGAGAAACAGTAGAACATTTCTACGGCAAACTAATAGAATTGGCAGAAAACTGCGATTTCGAAAATAAGGAGGAAACTTCGATACGTGATGTATTCATCACTAACTTAATTGACCCGGAAATTCAAAAAAACTTCTCAAACAGACAGTGGAACCGCGTCAGACTTTAGAGTTTGCAATCAAAATGGAACTCGGGATGCGAAATCAACATCAAATTCAGCAGCACAACAAGATTGTCGTTCCAGCTAGTGTTAACGCAGTACAGTTCCCAAATAGCTCTCGAACACCGAATTGGTCAAATTCGAACAATTTTCTGAGACAAAACAATCGCTCCACACTCTTTTGTTCAAACTGTGAACTGTGGAGGAAATTGGTTTCCCAATCACCGCCATAAATGTATCGCAAAAGGTAAAACTTGCAATAATTGTGAACTCTTAAATCACTTTGCAAAACTTGTCGGAAACAAAAGAACGCAAAATCACAAAACTATAAGAAAAGGGCTGTAAACACTGTGGAAGAAGAACCACACCCGAAAGATTCAGTGAATTTTCTTCAACCAGTTAAAATCTATGAATCCAACTACAGTAGCGGGAAGGACAATACGGTTTGGGTAATCGAGATTGCTGTAGAGAAAGTTGAGCCCCTCAACATGCCCATCAAAACCGATAATATCACTACTACACTGCTCGTGGACTCCGGAAGCGCCTGCAGTATTCTCAGTCGCTCACTCGCGTCTCAAGTGGTACAAAGCAGTCCTCATGCTTTCTGGATCAGCGAAAAGGTGTTCCCACAAATTCGGACTTTCGCAAATGAGCCCATTGATGTCGAAGGAAAAACACAATCTCCAATTACAAGCAACAGATGGACTTGTGATTCTGCAATATTCACCGTCGTAGCTGCTGGTCTCAAATCTTTAATTGGCCTAGACTTGTTTGATCAACTCGGATTAGCAGTGACACAATCTACATCCCTTAAGGGTAATCGGGTAAACATCATTTCTTCTTTGTCAGAACAAATCGCAAAAAAATTTCCGGAAATAATATCTCCCATTGGAAGGTCACAAAATCATCACAAAAACATATAAGAACAATTTCTAGTTGTCCTGATAAATATTTCATATCACCAATAGCGGTCATTGTAATGAAATATCAACTGATCAAGCTTGCGCTGGATTCTAAAATCTTAAATGAAGCCATTCACAAGAAAAAATATCAAATGCCGAATATCGACACACTTATCAAATCCATTTCTCAGCAAATTAGTGCTCCCGCGTCGCAAAACACAACAAATGTTTCTAAGCCAGATTTGAAGCACGCGTACAGCCAATTAAACTTGGATCCTAACACGGCAAATCATTGTAACTTTAACATAATTAGTGGTGAAATGACCGGTACTTACAGATTTCAAAAAGGATTTTAGGGGCTACCAGATATGCCAGCAGAATTTCAAAAAGCAATGGATTATATCCTAATTGGTCTAAAGAATACCTATTGTTTCTTAGACGAACTTTTGGTTGTAAACAAGGGGTCACTGGAAGAACATAAGCGTTATGTTATGAGCTGCCTTAATTGACTAGATGTCGATATATCTTAGAATAAACCTTCCAAAATGTCACTTCGCAAAATTAGAAATTGACTGGCTAGGGTATCATATTTCTCAATCGGGTTTCTCGGCCGTCGAGAGTAAAACGTCTGCTATATTAGCTCTTGAGGCTCCGAAAACTCTAAAGAAACTCCGCTCTTTTCTGGGATCGGTACACTACATCGGAAAAATTATTCGGAATCTTGTTCAAATTAGTCATCCCTTCCGCCCTTTGCTGAAAAAAATCATCAAAATTTATCTCAACCGAAACAAACAAAAATTGCTTTAGCGAAATAAAGAATCGCATCGCGAACGCTACCAAAAATAGTCACTATAACCCGCAACTCGAAACACGCGTAAAATGTGATGCGTCCCGTTCCGGTCTTGGAGCGGCACTTGAACAACTGACAGTTGATGGGTGGAAACCAATCGCATTTACATCTAGATTTTTAAATTTTTGCGAAGAACGGTTTAGTGTAAACAAACTTGAACTTCTCGGAGTAGTCTGGTCTTTTAAATATTTCAAACATTACCTCTATGGTAAACATTTTACGGTCATTACCAATCTTAGAGCTCACTTGTCTATCTTGAAAGAAAATAGATAAAATAAATCATATGATGGTCGATTAAATCGTTGGAATGATCGCTTACTTCCATTTCAATTTGACATCAAACATTTACCAGGTGCAAAAAAGGTTCTAGTTAACTACATTTCCAGGCACCCGAATCAAAAAGCTAAAAAAGTCTCTGCCTATGATGAGGAATTTTTTGTTGCCAAGTTAAAGTTAATTTCAGCATCAATTAATTCACTCGATTCAAAAACTTCAGAACCTGCATCTCATTTAAATCAATTAATAAAAACACACAATCTCGCATCGCAAATTACACCTAAAATTGAGGCTACCGATAAGGCGATAAGTTTAATTAGCACTCACGCGGCACGAGTACACAATCATGATTATTACATTTCCCGCGCTCCGCGAAAGCGAGCCTCAAATACTAATAGTAATTTAAACAATTTAAAATATGTAGCTCCCGCGTCGCAAATCCCACTTAAAATTTCTCTCGCTAGGCGAAATACAAATAATTGTAAACAAGGATTCCAAAATCGGGATCAATTATCTCTCGCAACGCGCTAAACTCAACTTACTCAATCTAAATTCCCGCCAATAAGGAGACATTCCACAATTATCTCTAAAAGTCGCCACCCACAAAAAAATCAGTGCTTTTTGCCTTAAATCATCCTGGAAATCAGTCGTCTACTTCTAACTCAAATAACTCATTGTCATCCAAATCTCTCTTAGAAATAAATTATATCAACAAGTCAACTAACACCATGCCTCCTAAAAATGCATCACACGAGTTCCTTTTAATGACGCTTCCCGCACAGCGAAGCAACCATCTTCGATTCAAGGAGTAATTCGCCCCGCAAGTCAACGCGCAAAGTCGCCAAGCAATACCCGCACCGCAAGTTCTCCGCAAATAACAACAGCGACATCTCCGGCTTTCTCTTCTATAGCCAGTACCCCTCATACGCCTAACCCACAAATTCCAACATTCGATCACGTCGTAAGCAAGATGGTGTAAGAGGTACGGGATTGCATATTAACAAAAACGAAAGCCGCCTTACAGACTTAAACCCGTACATACAATCATATTGGAGAGATTTCCATGAACGTTCCGGCTGTGTGTGCGTCGACAAAAACGTCGCAATACCAAAAATTCTTCGAGAGGCATTGATTGAAGTCATCCACTCCAGCCATCCCGGTACGTGGGGTATGATATGCATGGCCACGCATTGCTGGTGGCCATACATGAACCGCGAGCTTATTGTAAAAGCTACAGAGTGCAAGCGGTGCACAGTGATCGGTAAGAATCTTAAATCTGTAATTCCTGTTAAACAATTTCATCCTCATGTATCGTGTGTTGAACCGAATCAAGAAATCCAAATTGATTTTGGAGGTCCAATTTTTGATGAAAAGTGTAATAAAGTCTATTGGTCTATAAAGTCTGTTGGTCAAAAAGGCTACTATTGATCGTTTTTCTAAATACCCTACTGCATGTATTGATGACAAAGCTAATGGACCAATTGTTTTCAACTTTTTAGTACATGTATATTGAAAACCACGGAGTTCCTCGATCTATTCGATTGGATCAAGCGAAATGTTTAGTTGGCAATCAAGTAAAGACCTTTTGTAGAAAAATTAATATTGACATAATTGAAGCTCCAGTAAACGATCATCGTGCAATTGGCTTGGTAGAGAGACTCATTCAAACGATTAAAATTAGACTTGCTTGTATCAAAGAAGAAAAATCGACTAATAACGCTTTTCATGTAAAGCATGCATTGAAGATAATAGTTCACCAATTGCGAAAATGTAAGCAGAAAACAGCAAAGATCTCGCCCTTCGAAGCACACTTTGGAAGAAAACCTAATACCCCGCTGAGCGTGATATCGGCTAGGCCTAAATTGTCTAATCCCTCATATGAAAACATTGTAAACTACTATTAAGATGAAGACACAGTTATGCCAGAGGAAATGCTTCCCGATGACAGGTGGGTAAATGGCTATCGAAGCGACAAAGCCTGTCGACCAATTCCTCTGAAAAAACGGGCTGTGGAATTGAAACTGGCCAGGAAGATACACGGCAAGCGGCTCTAAGAGGAATTTAGAAGGCCTATACGAGGTGCTTGCTCCTGGCTCGAACATCCTCAAAGTGAGCCCAACCACATCAACAATTAAAGAACCTGGAAAACCCGTGGTTACAGTAAGGAACAGCGACATAGCCAAATTCGGGACCCAACAGGAGAGACAAACTACATTAAAAGTGTACGCGGACCGTAGAGGACCACGATCCGGAGAAAAACTGGTGGAGGAAATAATCCAATGCCACATCAAAAAGATTTTTCACGGAATCTAAAAGGGGACACTATTTATCTTGCTATTCGCAATCAGCAGCAAGAAGAGAGTACTGTTTCGCGTAGCGAACAACCCACTTCTCTTCAGCCAACAACATCGACGGCAACTGCAATTGCCACTAAGCAACCAAAAAGATCGTCGGACAGAAACCGTCGCAGCCCCTCATATTATGGCTTCGAAAATCCATCACCAGATTCTGCAATCGCAGCTCCCACCAAACGAACACGCAGAGCGGGAGACGTTGAAAATTTTCAGCCTCCACCTGAGTCGATTGTCGAAATTGTACAGCACATTAGGGATCAACAACCGGACGGCAAAAGTTATTAACATTGATACAAGGCAAAATGAGCTACGCAGAAACAGCATAATCTGGATAGCCGGGTTATCATTGTTATGTCAACAAAAATTTTAACAAAAAATTTGAAATAAAATTGGTTTTGAGAGGCAAACGTTTTTGTTAGATATATGATTAAATGATATTCTTGAACTCAATTAGAAAAATTAGAAAGAAAGTTTAACTTCAAGGGCATAGACAAGACAAAGCAAAGAGCAAAGAAAGTTTAATTTTGTATCTTGACCGTCTCCCACTTAGAATGGGTACATATACAGCTGATTTTTGAGCCCTTTTCCATTCCCAAAATCAAACCACCATCTTGATCTAATATTCAGATCTCTCCTGTAAATCTTTGTATTCTATTGTAAAATACCATTTTTGTTAATCTCTCATTTTAAGAAATTAAGTTCTTTACTTAGTTATAAACGCCTTTTATTCGGTTTGCAAAAACCCATAACCACGTTCTTTTCACAACTGTTTTGCCCGCTCAAACTACGATGCATCACAGACAGTGATGATTCTGACCTACACAGGAAAAGCAACGTACTTTCCAATCTAGAGCAAGAGATTTTTGGCTATGATGAAGACAAAGGGACTCTACAAACCATTACTTGGGACAGAAGAGCAACCCAATGAGCCTGCACCACTAGCCAATGGGGCGAGTGCGCCACTAGTCTGCACCACTAGCCAATGGGGCACCAGTGGTGCCATCTGGCACTGATCTAGGTGCAACAACTCTCATGCTGATGAGACATTACTGTTTGGGAGATGAAGGATAAGGCTTGGAAGCTTTTGCGAGAAATATTTCAGAGTGTGGTGACTCTGGTGGCACAGCTTGCTCCGACTGCATGTCGAGGATTCTTAGGATTTGATTTGGATAGCTTCTTCATAAGAGGACAGGAGTTGCGCACATAGCTCAAATAGGCAGGGGAAGCAGTCTCAGAGACCCTCTTCAACGCCTTGGTCCTCAATGGTCTGCCAGTGAGATAAGAAAGTTATGTTATACAAGAAAGATCCAACGCGTCAACGAACTTCACAGAGTTGAAGAAAAGGCTGCAGAACTTCCATGAGAGCTAAGCACAGAGACACAAGGGGCAAAGTGGTTCAGTGGCACTGGCAGTGAAGCGTGACTTCGAGAAGGGGACCAAGAGAAGAAACTTCTTTGTGTGTGGGATCCCTGGACACTTTGCCGAGGACAGCAGGAGGAAAGGGGCGGCACAATGCAGCAAATGTGGTGAGAAGGGTCACCTAGACAGAGCATGCAGGAGATAAAGAGATGGAGGCCAGCATGAATCAGTGACAAGTGGTCCAACATTGGCTTCACCAGACGAAGGGTACTGGGCAATACCTTACCCAGTTTTCTCTTACGCAGTGGAAGACAGCAACATGCTAGTGGACAGTTGTTGTACAGATCACATTGCGACGAACATCGACGCGTTCCTGGACTTTGTGCCCATTCAATCAAAAGTCAGAAATCCCAACGGAGACGTTTCCAGAGTAGGGAGCAGAGGTTGTGCGACAATCGACAATGAGCATACCCTCAAACAAAGGGGAACTCCAATGCGAACTCAAAATTGTGGTGTGTGCCTGACTATTCTTCAAACCTCCTATCAGTCTCAAGACACACGGTGTGGGGACATAGCTTCACTTTCCAGGAAAGTAGTAGCTGCTTGAAACTCCAGAAGGGAACTCGGGTAAGACTAACACAAGAAAACAATTTTGTTTTACTTATCCGGCAGCGTTCTAGAATTAAAGATGAGCTCCAACAGTGTGAAGTTCGAAAGTGCAAGGAAGTGGCACATACAATTGGGTCATTCGAAGTTCAAGCGGATGTGGTAAGGAATGCACCGGAGACACTGAGGGAACTCGATGATGTTTTCAATGGGTGCGCACCGGCCGAGATCACAAAAACTCCACTACCAAAAGCGGCAGAGACCCAGGCAGAAGAGAAGCTGGAGAGGGTATTCATAGACGTGATGGGATTTTTCAGGGCGGATTCACTGTCAGTGCTCCGGATTCTGCATTAGGTTTGCAGACCAGTACACGAAGTTTGTGGACTTCCTTAAGGCAAAAAGCGTAGCACTGGCTAGCTTGAAGAGGTTTGTTCTCAGTGTGGGGACGCCCAGGAAGCTGAGGCAAGATAATGCGAAGTTTCTCTCAGAGCAGTTCAAGATGTATTGTTTAGATGCAGGCATTCTACAGGAGAGGACCATACCTACGAGGAGACGCCACGATCGAATGGGTTAGCTAAGAGGTGCAACAGGACACAGCTGGACATGGCAAGCAAGATGCTTGCTCGTTGACTCGGGTCTTCCCAAGATGATGTGGGGAGCAGCAATTTTCCACGGAACAAGGATCAGGAACTTGATTGCGAGACGAGGAGAAGAGAAAGAGCCAGCAAGGCTGATGCGAGGTTTAAAACCTAAGCTTTCAATTAGTAAATTATCTACTTTTGGTTGCACAGTGTTCAAGAGGAAGAGGGACAGCAAACTTGAACCCAAGACATCGGAAGGAAAGTTTGTGGGTTACACTGAAGGAGGCAACGGATACCTGGTGTCCCCTGACAATAAAGAGGCGCCCGATCTACTAGATGAGGGTTTGAAGCAATTGGGGATCAGGCAACCAGATGATGGTCATCAAGACGATGGCATCAAAAAGAAAAAGGGCACATCTGCTGCAGTAAAGTAGGGGTGGCATGACGCAGAGAGCGTGAACAAGCAAGAACCGACACTGAGACCAGATGCCTTGGGTGTTGAGGAAGCTGTACTATTTGAGGAATCTACTGCAACAGGAGGGAGTCTCAGAGACTCGGAGTCACTGGAAGAGTGACACAGAGGACTTCTCACAGTCAGAGATTTTTTGTTTCCTTGAGTCACTGGAGTACTTTTAGACCTTTGCGCCTCTTTTGCACCATAGACATTCAGGATTAAATTTCTACTGTCCGCAAAGAAGCAAGGTCATGTGATGCACCATTTTGATGTCAAGGCGGCTTTCCTGCACTCACTAATTTGGGGACAAGTGTATCTGGAAAGGTTACAGGAGCTGGTAAAACAGGAATCAGATGGAGGGAAGTATGTCGATTGAATGAATCAATTTACGGTTTGAAACAGTCACCTAACATCTTGTATATGGAGCTGGCAAACTTCCTACTGACACAGGGGTCCACCAGAAGTAGGAACAACAATTGCTTATGCGCGAGAGCTGTGACAAAGCGTCACAAATTCGTCTTGGGCTGGTTTGACGACATCATCGTATTATCAAGAAGCATGTCAGTGATCTCCGATGTCAAAAAGGCACTCGAGGAAGACAGATAGAGTATAAAGTGGTTGCTGGGTCTAGGAATGAGACGAGAAGAGGGCGACCGAAGTCGACAGTCGACCAAGATCGGTACATAGAAACAATGCTTGAGCGGATTCAAATGGATCAATGCAAACCCTCAAGAACTCCAAATGATTTGAATTTGAAACTTCAGACAGCAGAGAACGGAGACGAAGAAGTGGATCGATGGATCTAAAGAAGCTTGGTTGGATCAATTCTGTATCTGGTCAAACAGACGTGGCCAGACATCATTTTCACAGTCAACATTCTGTCCAGACACGCGAATGCACCAACCAATCAACACTGGATGTGCGGAGAACGACTTCTGCAATATCTTCGAGGTTAAAAAGGTAAAACTTACTTACACAAAAGAGGCTAGTTATGATTTATTTGAGGAAAGTGATGCAGACTAGTCTGGTGATGTAAACGACAGAAAATCAACAACGGGCTATTACTTCAAGCTGAACTGACGTCGCAGCACTCAGTTGGGGTGCCAAGAAGCAGACAATAGTTGCTCTTTCTCCATCAAAAGCAGAATATTAGGGCTTGGCAGCAGCCATTCGAAAAGCATTGTATCTGAAACAACTCGAGGAGGATTTCGGCATCCAACCGAAGTATACAATAGCAATTGGAGAGGACAACCAGAGATGTATCAAACTGTGCCTAAACCCAGTCATCCATAAGAGGAGCAAAAAAATTGAGGGGCAGATTGAGGCAAAATTTCACTTCATTCGCAACAAGACGGATGATGGCTCTATTTCAATTCATTACGTCATTACGTTCCTAGTCACAAAATGGCAGCCGACATCTTTACGAAATCCTTACCCGTAGCGAAGTTGGAAACTTTTGGAACTGTTTTGATGGAAACAGACTCTACGCAATGAGCTCAAGTCCGAGTTGGGTTTTAGAAATTCGATCAAATTATAGTCTTGATTTTGTTTAGAATTATTAGAAAGGTATTTTAACTTACCAGATTACAAAGACAAGAACAAAGACAATCAAAGCCAAGAGCAACACATTACTATCGTACTTTGACGTTCTCCCACTGAAAATGGGTGTATATATAGCTGATTTTTGAGCGTTTTTCCTTTTCCAAAATCAAATCACCATCTTGATCTAATATTCAGATCTCTCCTGTAAATCTCTAAATTCTATTGTGAAACATAAATCACACTAAATAGCACATTGAAAGTGAGGAAAGTAATTTCTGAGAGTAAGGTAAGCTACGTGTTACCAGAAACGTTGTCACACGATACAGCAGAAATTAGCGACTTAACTTTGACATCACAAATGAAAATCAATTAAAATCACCTTAACAATTTAGCAAAAAATTAGATTTTGAAGCGATGATGACGTCGTATGGTTGTAACAAAAATCATGACATGACGATAAAGACAAATACAGCAGGATAAGACCTTAACTAAAATTCAAAGAGTTTCTATTGATTATACAAAGAGCTACTACATCTAGATGAGACAGAGGCTAGATTGGGACAACCATTGAAAAAATCTGAGTAAGAAAATTGAGAACACAGTGAGTGAAAATTGGAGTGAAAAATTTTTAAGCCACTAAAACAGTTGTTTTTCTGTTCCGCTTCCTCTTCTGTTGCGACCAAAATCGTCACTTCAATTTGACTTCAAAACTATTGCAAAAGTGTTAGCAGATCTTTAATAAGAACAGCCACCAATACAATTCGAATTTGTAAAAACCAATAAAAAGCCAAAAAGATCCCCAGCTATTGCGGCTGAAAACACCACCCGCTCATCAGAAAGCAACAAGACGAAAACAACCCGCAGCAAGAACCAACATACCTTAAAAGAAAAAAACTGCATCGAAAACCACACCTTGATGAAAAATATAAGCGCTGTTGTGGGAGAACCAAATTGCCGAGAAGAAAGTAATTTCTTAAGCATTTTTGTCAAAAGAACTTAGGGTTTAAATGAAAACAATCTGCCATCCACTAAATTCGCAAAATTCTTAAAGCTGTTTTTCAATTCTTTGGAGGACATTTTGGTTAAAACGATAATTTCAAACGGTATCCAATTTATTCCATGCATGTTATGGACGTTCCATGGCAATGCAAGAACCAGCTATGAGAGGTTCCACAATAATATTTTATTAGCTTGCTGTGCAGTAAATTCAACCCTGTGAAGGAGAAAAGAAGAATCTCATACCTCATGGCCAGGAGACGGGCTCCAATATTCAGATCGGTCAGCTGCTTTAGATGTGACTATGAATTCGTCGTTGCAACCAAACTGAATTGCAAATGCGGTTTTGAAGGCTGATAGGAGAAACTGCAAGCTCTTGAAGCAGCAAAAGTGCGGAGATATGGAATACATGAAAGCAATTCTTCAGAAAGAGGCATTCTTTTTGTGGCGTTGGCCATTGAGGTGCGGTTTCTCACGAACACTCAGAACGTTGCGTTTAACAAACACGTGAAGTCAGTTTTCTTAATCACCGACTCCCAAACTACAGAGTCAGGCTGGTCATCAGGATTATACTGCATCATTAAAAATTGATTGTTTTGTTTAGAATTTAAGGAACATAGCTGGCAGATTGCCAGAAAATAGCCGCAATTGATTCGTAGATCGGCAGTCTAAAAAAAAACAGTAAAAAAAGACAGACCAAAAAATTTCGTCTTTTCATTGAAGGCTGATCTGTTATATTTTGATTAAAAATCTGTATAAGTTATTGCTGCCTCTATTAGCTGATCTCGAATAACCTTCATTTAGAGTGACACACACCCATCTGACCTTATCTCTTTGAATTAAAGTAAATAAAAGTCAATTTCAAATTGAGAGTCATTTTTGAGAGTGAGGTAAGTCAAGTGTGACCAAAAATTTAATCACGCGCATGAACAAAAAACTCGCTCCACTAAGAGCGAAAAATGACGTAACACATGCAATTCAGTTGAAATTGCATGAACGAATGAACAAAAAGTGGCTATGACGTCATATGGTCGTAACAAAAATCATGACGACGAAATAAAAAAACATAGCAGGACAAGTCCTGACGTACAATTCAAAGAATTTTCATTGACTAAACAGAAAACTAGACCAAGAACGGAATATGAATGGATTGGGAAAAATCCGATTCAAAAAATCGAAAAAAAAACTGTAAAAATCAAAGTGAAATTCCCGCATGTGAACAAAAAACCACTCGCTTTTTTGCTCCACTTCCTGTTTCGGCGTGACCAAAATCACCACTCCAATTTGACTTCAAAAATCTTGAAAATGTGTGAACAGATCTTAAAAAAAAAACATAGCCGGAAGAATTCCGGAAACGACTCGAAGTAAAAATCTATTTAAACGCCATCCAACTACTCATCATACACAACGTGCTTTTACTAATTTATGATTATCTTGAAACAAAGTCATGAAACAAAAAGGAAAAAACAAAATCAAATCTGTTCAAATATCATAAAAAATCTGATCAAATTTTGTTATAAATTGAGATCCCGAACTATCTATGCCAAAATAACTTCATCAAAACAACTAGTACTTAAAAAAACCACTTATGTGAATTTTGAAAAAAATACTGTAGGCGAAATTATGAAAAAAAAGCTCTTGAAAACAACTTTACGGAAAAACTGGAAAAAGTTACTAAACTTTTTAATATTTCAGAAAACATATATATCCAAAGAAAAATTCCTTTCAGCCAATAGGGTATCCAGAGGCTCGGAAAACAATAGGCAAGTCATAATAGGCAAAGAGACTTAGCTAAAAACAGAAAAAAAATGAAAAAATGCAAAAAATTAAGAAAAATAGTTGCAATTTTCGCCATTTTTTTGTCATATTTCTCAACAAAAAAATGATTCTTGCCCACAAAACTGCAATCAATTGATATCATAATATTTCTCAAGTAGAAGGGGCTTCTTCAATGCCCATTTGAGCCAGTAAAACAAAATAATCGTCAAAAAACGCAAAAATTAGCCCGAAAATCAGCAAAATACATTAAAAACCTCCGAATTATCATAAAAGTCATATGAATTTCCAGAAACCTTCAAACCACTACCGGAACCAGCTTAAAATTAAAACAAAATCATAACCAAACCTCTTAACGAAAATAAATGAAAAAAACTGCTTTAAAATGCCGCACGTGAACAAAAAAATTCGCTCGCTTAGAGAAAATTTTTTCACACATCAATTTCTCGCTCTCTCAAAAACAGCGGTATGAACAAAAACCACTCTCTTTTCGCTCCGCTCTTCACTTTTGTTCAGCACCAAAATCACTCCAAATTTTTTCACGCGTTTCATTTCCCGCTTCAAAAATCACTCCAATAAAATTGATTAAAAAAAAGGACTTCTCCAATACTCCTCTTCGAGTCGTAAAAAAAAGACAGCGCCCCAATACAATTCAAATTCTTTGAATTGTAAAAAAAAAGACAGCGCCCCAATACAATTCAAATTCTTTGAATTGTAAAAAAACCAAGAGAAGGCCAATAATAGCCTCAGCTATCGCTGTGCGGCTATTAATAACCAAATGATAATTTGACTACTTTAAGAATGATCAAGTAATTCTTTGATTTAAACCTTATTTACAGAGTAGATTTTATTGCATTCAACCCAACTCAAGCATAGTTTAAAAAATCTGCTTGCAGTCAGTGAAAACCTCTGGTGCTTAACGAAAAGCACGTAGATTTTTGAGGTGTTAACTAGTTTCGTAGTGATTTCTGCAGACGTACCCTTGCTGATAACCCTCAAATCGCAACTTTCGCTAAGTGAGCTCCTGGCGTGTTAACGTTGGCACTTCCGAATCTTACTCAGGTTGCGGAATTTCGAATCTTACCCTTGGTTGTTTTAAACGTTAAGAGCAATCATGCAATGCATATTTGCTTAATTTATTTGAGCAAAAATGTATCATGCGGCGTATTCTATGCAAATCAAATTCAAGCATTGGACGCCTCATTTGGCCGTTCGGCACTGATTCGTGGCGATATATTCCTGGCCAAAAAAGGCTTTTGCCGATTCAACTGAATATCTGATCTCTGAGACTGGCAACTTCCGAATTTAGTAAGCAGTCGCACACCAATTATAACCCCGTGTAACATCCGAGAAAGTGCTCTCCAACGACTGGTGAGAGGTTGTTTTTCGTAGTCACTATCTCATACTTCGGGATTTGTCTCCATGTGTTAAGAAGATAGAGAGGGGATAAAACGGAGAGTAGGGACAAAAGTAGGTAGGGTCTACCAGTTGAACAGTCTACCAAAATCCCGAATAAATTGAGGTGCGCAATTTCGCCGAGTGATGCAAGTAAGTCAGTCAATGCTTCAAAAACTGCAGTTTGTTCGCTGAGCTGGGAAGACAACCTGTGGCCATCAAATGCTAATTTTCACCTTTATTTGCACTCGTTTTTTCGAGGAATAGAGGCCAACCGCGCTCAAAAAATTTTACACTAAATTTTTTTAAATTCTGGTCAATTTTGGATAACTTGAATTTTTCAGAAAAGTATAAAGATACCTCGCAAAAGTAAAGATAACTCAAAATATACGTCAAAATTTTTATAGACGTTACTTTTATAAGCGTAATAAGGTATATTCGCTTCAAATACGTCATTTTTAGGGGCTCATCGTGTAACGTAACTCTTATTCAACCAGTTTTGAGTAAATCTTTTGAGCTTATTTGTTTCTCAAGTATTGTGTGGAAAAAAGTTGGCTAAACTATCATTAATATACTAAAGTTGCAAATCAGATGATAAAATGATAGATAGTTATCTTTAACATGGCTTAAAACTTTCAAATGATATATAATGAGTATAAAAGGGGGCTCAGACTCTAAATACACTAGAAAGACTTCACAAGCGTTAATAGTTGGTAATAAAAGAACAGAATACTGCACAAGACATCTCCTAATTTTTGAGAAAAGTCATCCTGAGGCCACGAAAAAGATGTTTATTTCGCCAACTAAATTCCGATTCAAATACCCTTGTTTTTAACATCCCAGTTTCTATTTCCCATACGAGCAGACTTATTAAATTAGTCAAACTCAACCCTAATTGAGCTCTCGGGAAACTATTTATGCACACTTAGGAGGAACCGGCGGAAATAAATTTAATGTCATTTTCCCGAAAATCACAATTCCTTTTAATGACGAGAGCTCGTACGAATCACAACGTATGACTAACCGACAGATTTGACCATTTTTTCATGGCCTCTCGAAGTATCCGAAACGGGTATTAAATGGTCCTTGTTTTGGGGGGTAAAACTATTTAATGCGCATGACACCAATTCCCGGATTGGCCTGTTTCGCGAGCCTTATCAAATCACCAGACATGGTTCCATTAAGGTACAAGTTGTTAAAATATAATATGGTTATCAAGATTACCTTTCATATCCACTGATAAAATTGCCGAGCATTTCCTTAAGTTCAAAAATTTCTAACGGAAATTTACGAAGGATAGTTTGCTGGCCAATCCGGGCTAAAGACAACAACTGTTTTTAAACAACAAGTCTGCACTAAACTAAGGTACAAAAAATAGTTACGCTGAAACAACACATCAAGCAAGAAAATAACAGCCACGTACATTTGATACTTGACCATAATAAACTTCAGTTAGAGTGACAAAATGCCATACTACGATCCCTGCCCGGATTATTAAAGTTTTTGGATGGATGATAAATTGGCTTTTGTAGTCTGCCTTCCACATGATGACTAAAATCTACTCAGTGAGTTAGTCAGTCAATCTGAACAGTCAAAAGTTCGGTTGAGTCGTAAAGGGGCATGAACAGATCGTCATCCCCTTCTTGTTCATCCTGACCACGAATATCCTCCCGTTGAGGCTCCAGACTCTCGAACACGTCCTCGACCAGAGTGATGGAAGACACATCTGATTTGCAGACCACTTGGTTCTTATTGCCTGAGCTATTCAGTAATTTGGTATCAAAATGGTCTCGCAGACGTGCCCTGTTCTTATTGACGCAATGCCCGCTATGGTTAGGGTTTTGCGCTAACTTCTTGGCAAAGGGTGGCGATGACAAATTAGGAGATTGCAGATAACTTCGGATGAAAAGCTGCTCCCCTAAAAATATTAACTTCAACATCTAGTAGCTAATTCAGGCCCTAAACTACCCCCAGGACGATTCGAATTTCGTTCTCCTAAGACCGAATGCTAAAAAATTTCGTGACTACAGGTGGGAAATTGAAGGCATTATAAGCAGAAGAGCTAGCAGAATCTCAAATTGAAATTCCTTTATCTTTATCTGGCATCCAGCTAATATCTCATCCAGCTCATTGTTGCGACGTTGACTTCGGTAGTATCCAGCTGGGGCTTAGGTATGCTACCATTAGGCGGGGGCAACTGGGGGATCAACCTTTTAAGATTAGAAACCGCCTTTCATACCATGAAATTGTCTCTTCAAAACAGCTTAGGTAAATCGCATATCTCGAGCCTAGTCAGACATTAAGGCTCTAAGAGAACTGCTCAGACACTTAATGCCCTCCTGGCTTTACCTGTTTATCCCGGTTTGAAGAAGAAAAGTTCAAATGGTTTGACGAAAAATCGGTCAAGCAAAAAATCGCTTAAAACAAGACACGTGATATTGCTAAAACCTTCGTTTGAGAGCAGTTGGAAACATTGCTTCCCATATCACCGATTAGGATGGAATGACAAAAAAATTGATCGTTGTACAAAAACATTTTAAAAGTGCGAACTATTTTGATTGGTTTTGGTAGTTAGACATACTCTTGTTTCTAAAAGAAAGGATACAGTGGCTATTACAACAGCCAAAGAGAATAAGAGATGATAGCAAAGATAAATAAGAAAAAAGTCAAAGTGTGATTTCGTTTTCCGATACTGATTCTGGTCGCTTTCAATTGCTTTGCTGAGAAACTGTGTTTAATGCACTTCGAGCAGAATGAGAAAAAAACTAACCTACAGATAACACGTGAAATGTCAAAACATAACTGACTAAAGTCGGGTGAATTGCTCTCAAAAGACCGGCGAGAGGTTGGCATCGTCAGTAGCTAGCCACGGTTGAGATAGGCTAGCTTTAGCTTAATTATAGGGGCGCACTTTGAGAAAGACTGTCCCAGAAAGAAACTAGCCTAGATAAGTAAAATAAAATTTCATGCGAAATGTCGAAAAAGCGGCAAAATGAGGCGAAGAGAAACAAATTTTGTTCAACAAAGTAAAAAGACATTGCCGGACAAGTCCTGACACAATAAAAGATTTTTCATTAACTAAAGAAAAAAAGTTGAATTCGAAGGGACTATGAATGGATTGAGAAAACCAATTAGAAAACAATCAGATAAAATCGAAAACAGTAAAAATAATTGTCAAAATTCCGCGTATGAGCAAAAAACAAGAGCGAGAAAGCGAGAAATTTTTTTTTGTTAAATCATTTTTTGGATGCTTTCTTTGAAAGGATTGTTACAATAGATTGTCATTTTATGATATGAGTAAATTTAAAAGATTGTGGGAAAGCAGCCAACGATAAATCTCGAAAAAGGAGAAAAACCGAGCACAGAAAAGAATTAAAGGATAAAAAATGAAAAAAAGTTTTCAAAATGTTCTCTAAAAATAGTGAAGTCTTTATAACTGTTCTCAATACAACCTGTAATGACAAAATTGAACAAAGAAAAAGTTCTGAAAAGCAGAAAAAAAGAAGGCCAAAAAATCATAAAACAGAAAAGTGAAGCAAAAAATATGTTTAGATTCAGATCATGTCCTAGAACACAAACAAAATGAGATTGATAGTAACGAAATCGGAAAGTTGGAAAAATCAACACAAAAACTAATTTTAACCATAAAATTACCTCAAACACAAAAAAAACATTAATAGAGCAAACAAGCGTCTAAGACGGCAAAACCGCAAAAATAAAGCAAGAATGCATATAGAACTCTTATCTATGATTGAGATGCTCAGAAATGCTCCCAAAGTAAATGCAATTCTGAATGCTGTTGAAACAGATTATAACCCTCTTTTCTTTGTTTTCATCAATTCGTTGAGCCGTTTGGCCGAAACACTTAGTTCTCACACAAAAAGGACGCTCCACCAATACTCCTCTGCGAGTCGTTAAAACGGCAGCACCCCAATACAATTCAAATTCTTTGAATTGTAATGAAAAAATAAAACAAACCCGGACGACAACCGGGGAAATAGCCGCGTTGATTCCCATAACCACGGGAAAAAATTGAATTGCTTTGCTGAGCAACTGCTGTCTAAAAACACCATTTAGCAGAATGACAGAAGAGTAAAATTAGCCTAAAGAAGTCGAACATAAGCGACTAACGTCGGGCGAATTGCTCTCAAACGACCGGCGAGCGGTTGGCTTTGTCAACAGCTAGCCACGGTTTAGTGACCTCAGGGCGCTACCTCTTTATCTCGTTTCTGAAGACGAAAGTCAGATGGGTCAGACGAAAAATCGGCCCAGCGAAAAATTGCATAAGACAAACAAGATTAATATATTTGCTACAAATTGCTTTTGAGCGCAATCAACAATAGTTTCCTAAAGAGCGCCTGTTAGATCATTTATGATGAAAAACATTTCAACTATAACTCATTGATAATGAGGATCAGAGATGATGATATTACGCCAATTAACAGCAGCTGAAGTGCGGCATCAACAAAGAGAGAGAGAGAGAGAGAGAGAGAGAAATAAAACTTGAACGAGAAAGAGAACGAAAGGAAACCTAACCGAAAGAGACAGGAATATCTTCCATAATTGGATTCGACAATGCAACTTCTAGTTAATATAGAAAAAAATCTGAAAAAGGCACAAAATCAAAAAATGTTTTCATTTTCTCAAGAAACAAAAGTTCAAAACCATTTTCTGTATCGAAAGTTCTGTCAAGTAACCCATCTCTGATACTTGAAAAGTTTCGTTGGCCAATAATGGTCGTTAAACTCACAAGGACAAAATATATTGAAAAAATTTTCAAATTTTAACAAAATCTTGCTAGAATACAAAACATTAATATCTTAAGAGTCATTTCATAGTCTCAAGAGGCTATCCCGTATCCCCGTTTCAAGCCTGAAATAGTTTCACAGGCTCATAAAGATCCATACACTTGGAACATAGAAATTTTCCAAAAATGGGGGCTGATTGGGGCGAAACACTAGGGCGGGGGGCAACAGCGCGGTGGGGGGTCAACATTGGGGGTGTCTTCAACCTCTAAGAACCAACCTTCACACCATAAGTATAGTATAAGTATAAGTCTCCAACAGTTTGAGCTGAAACAGAGCTGTAAAGCTCTAAGAGAACTCAATGCCCGCTGGGCGCTACCTGTTTATCGCGTTTTTGAGACGAAAAGTCAAAAGCGTCAGGCGAAAAATCAGTCAAGCGAAAAATCGGATAAAAAAGACCAACAGGACTAATATAATTGCTACAAACTTCGTTTGAGAGAAATTAAAAAGATTTCACGCAAAATGTTGAAAAAGCTGTGAAAGTAAAGCAAAAAAATTTTAGTAAAAAAATGAAAAATAGGAGCACTATAATAGCCGGCTGAGAAGCTGAGGCGGCTATTACTAATGTAGTTATCACGAAAAAGACCGAACTCAGCCAAAATTCTTGAATGTTTGTTCCAACCAATTTTGGGGTGAGGAACTGAGGCCAGGGGAACTTTTTTGTTAGGACGTTTGTGGCCCATCGATATTTTTCTTTGCATGGAAAAAACATTATGTCAGACGAAATGCTCTCGAATCAGAACCGGGAGCTCGAATCTATTGCAGCCTGCTTCGATGAGGGGAGTGGGTAACTAAATTCACTGCAGGGGGCTTCTAATGACGTCATTTTACGTTATTATATAACACCGTAATCACCAATAAAATTTAGAGTAAAAAACTACACCAATTGTCGCACTTTTAATTTGACTTAAGGAGTGGACTGCAGCCAATTGAGTTCAGATGCTGACACTTGCGAATGAGAGAAAATTAGATGACAAAAAACGAAAACCTCAAGCACGCAATTTTTTTTAGTTGTCCAATTATTTTACAAGAAAACAAGGGTAACTTTTTCTTGTTCACGTGCACTCAAGTAGAACGATTCAAGGGACTGAATTCAGTCAAAACTCTAGAACAATTGTTTCCACCTATTTGAGGGGTGAGGAACTTAGGCCAGGGGAACTTTTTTGTTTGGACGTTTGTGGCCCAGCGATATTTCTCTTTACATGGAGAAAACATTATGTCGGAAGAAATGTTCTCGAACGACTAGCCGGAGCTCAAATCTTTTGCAGCCTGCTTTGATGAGGGGAGTGGGTAACTATATTCACTACGCGGGGATAAAAACAGAAAAAAGAAGCAAAAAATTGTTTAGATTCAGCTCATTTTCTAGAACTCGAACAAACTGAGATTGATAATAACGAAATCCAAGTCACAAAACACAAAAACTAATTTCAACCAAAAAATTCCTCAAACACAAAATACATGAATACAGAGTAGAAAGCGTCAAAGACGTCAAAACCGCAAAAATAGCGCAAGAATGCATATAAAACTAATCTATGATTGAGATGCTCAGTGTGAATGCTGTTGAATAAGAATATAACCCTCTCTACTCTGTTTTCATCAATTCGTTGAGCTGTTTGGCATAAACAATTAGTTTTCACTCAAAAAGGACGCTCCACCATTACTCCTCTGCGAGTCGTTAAAAAAGGCAGCAGCCCAAAACAATTCAAGTTCTTTGAATTGTGATGAAAAAATAAAACAAACCCGGACGACAACCGGGGAAATAGCCGCGTTGATTCCCATAACCACGATTGTGGTTGAAAGAACAGACAAAACAAATGAAAAATTGAATTGCTCTGCTATACTAAACATACTCAGCAGATTGCCAGAAAATAGCCGCCGTTGATTCCAATAAGCATGATTGGGATTGAAAGAATAGAAGATATTGAAAAAAAAAAAAGATTTTTTGGACAAAAACATTTTTTAAGTCCGATTTATTTTGATGGCATTTCGTAGTTGAGCATACTTCTGTTTCATAGATAGAGGCTACAGGGGCTACTATCAATACCAATAAGCATTAGAGATCTTAACTAAGACTTATAGGAACGACGTTCAAATAGCGGGAATCTAAAATTGGGCTTTATGGGTTTATCCCGTTTCTATTTCTGACTTCAATTTTTTACACTGATTCTGTTCATTTTGAATTGCTTTGCTGAGCAACTGATGTTCAAAATCACTTTTAGCAGAATGAGAGAAGAGAGAAACTAGCCTACAGAAGTCAAAGAGATTTCACGCAAAATGTTGAAAAAGCGGCAAAATGAGGCAAACCGAAACATTTTTTTTTGTTCGACGAAGTAGAAAAATTCAGGAGCGCTATAATAGCCGGCTGAGAAGATGAGGGCGGCTATTAAAAATAAAACAAAACCGGAGGACTACCGGGAAAATAGCCGCCGTTGATTCCCATAACCACGATTGGAATTGAAAGAATAGAAGAAAATAATTTGTACAAAATGATTTTTGTATAAAAACATTTTTGAGTCCAAACTATTTTGACGACATTTCAAAGTTGAACATACTCCTGTTTATTAATGAGAGGATAAATGGGCTATTATTAAAAGCAATAAAATATTAGAGATGGTTACTAGGACTTACAAGAACAAAGTTAGGGTAAGCGGCTTCTAATATTGGGCTTTATCGGTTGATCCCGTTTCTATTTCTGATTTAGTGATTTTTATACTGACTCTGTTCATTTTGAATTGCTCTGCTCAGCAACTACTGTTTGAACGCACTTCGAACAGAATGAGAGAACAGTGGAACTAGCCTACATATGTCAAAATCCACGAAAAATGTCGAAACAACCGACTAACGTCCGGCGAATTGCTCTCAAATGACCGGCGAGCAGTTGGCTTCGTCAGTAGCTAACCGCGGTTTAGTGAGGCCAGCTTTAGCTAAATTCAAGGGACGTGAGGTGAGCGCAGCGGAGAGTGGGAGTGCACCGAGGGGGGGGGGGGTGATGGGCAACATTAGGGGGTGGGGTGGTGGACAACAGTCCTTTTGGGGTGGGGAGGTGGGACAAAGGTGGGAGGGGAGTTTTGGTTGCACCGGGCCCTTATGGTACAAATGTAAACTTGACTGGGGGGGGGGTGCGAACCTGTGACCTCTCGAATGGTCACAAAAGCTTTCATTTTAGCAACAGACTCAATTTCTGAATGCGTGCGATTCAAATCACTCAAAAATCTAGAAATGAAGCGTGAGAAAGCCACCCCAGAAGTGAAATCGGAAGAATATTTTAAAAGAAACCGGTCAAATTTTGCACACAAGATACACACGTTTACAATAATGGCTTTAAACATTGTCCGAGGGCAATTAAACACGGTAACTCTGTGTGGTTACAGACGCAGATGTAAAATGTAGTACCTTGCAGAGTACAATGGGATGATTCTTGAGAAGGGTGATGACAGCGGTTGTTTCTGCTGCATGTGTTGTCATGGTCCATGATAGCAGGAGAAATCAGACTGTTGAGGAAATCGAGGGAGGCATTGCGAGAGTGGGTTGTTCTGCCTCCAAATGCCAGCCGAGATGAGGAGGTGGATTCGTTGTCACACCCATTTACTCCAATTTCGAAGGGCCCTTCCCACATATCACTAAGGTCACCCTGGAACAAAGACGAAAACTGTTCAACTTCGACAAAGCTAAACATAGCTGGCAGATTGCCAGAAAATAGCCGCAATAGATTCGTAGATCGGCAGTCTAAAAAAAACAGTAAAAAAGACAGACCAAAAAAATTCGTCTTGTCTTTTCATTGAAGGCTGATCTGTTATATTTTGATTTAAAAACTGTATAAGTTATTGCTGCCTCTATTAGCTGATCTCAAATAACCTTCATTTAGAGTAACATACACCCATTTGACCTTATCTCTTTGAATTAAAGTAAATAAAAGTCAATTTCAAAGTAAGGAAGTCATTTTTGAGAGTGAGGTAAGTCACGTGTGACCAAAAAATTAATCACGCGCATGAACAAAAAAAACTCGCTCCACTAAGAGCGAAAAATGACGTCACACATGCAATTCAGTTGAAATTGCATGAACGAATGAACAAAAAGTGGCTGTGACGTCATATGGTCGTAACAAAAATCATGACGACGAAATAAAAAAACATAGCAGGACAAGTCCTGACGTACAATTCAAAGAATTTTCATCGACTAAACAGAAAACTAGACCTAGAAAGGACTGTGAATGGATTGGGAAAAAAACCGATCCAAAAAATCGAAAAAACAGAAAAAATCAAAGGGAAATTGCCGCATGTGAAAAAACCACTAGCGAGAAAGCGATTTTTTGTTCAAACACCGTTTTCTCACTCTACTTTAAATTTAGAGCGAAAAAATTTCACGCCGCAAAACCACTCGCTTTTTCGCTCCACTTCCTGTTTCGGCGTGACCAAAATCACTACTCCAATTTGACTTCGAAAATCATGAAAATGTGTGAACAGATCTTAAAAAAAACATAGCCGGAAGAATTCCGGAAACGACTTGAAATGGAAATCCGTTTAAACGCCATCCAACTACTCATCAGACAAAACATGCCTCCACTAATTTATGATTATTTTGAAACAAAACCATATAACAAAATAGTAAAAACAAGAAAATCAAATCTGTTAAAATATGATAAAAAAATCTGATCAAATTTTGTCATAAATTGAGATCCCGAAAAAACTATCTCTGCCAAAATTACCTAATCAAAACAACTAGTACATACTAAAACCACTTATGAGAGTCTTTTTAAAATAACTGAAGCCAAATAATGAAAAAAACTCTTGCAAACAACTTGCACTAAAAAAATGGAAAACGTTAATAAGTTTTTAATTTTACAAAAAGCATATAAATCCAAAGAAAAATTCCTTTCAGCAAATAGGGAATCCAAATAATCGCAAAACAATAGGCAACTCATAATAGGCTAAGAAACATGTCTAAAAAACAGAAAAAAAAAACGAAAAACTGCAAAAAATTAAAAAAAATAGTTCAAATTTTCGGTATTTTTTTTGTCATATTTCTCAACACAAAAAGATTCATTTCCACAAAACTGTAGCCAATTGTTATCTATAAAATGCACAATTCATTATGTGTCTTTTCATTACCCATTTCAGGCAGTAAAACAAAACGATCGTCAAAAAATCGCAAAAATTAGCCCAAAAATCAGCAAAATACATGAAAAACCTCCGAATTAGCAGAAAACTCATATGAATTTCCAGAAACTTTCAAACCACTGCCAAATCCACCTTAAAATTAAAACAAAATCATAACAAAACCTCTTAACCAAAAAAATGAAAAAAAACTGCTTTAAAATGCCGCACGTGAACAAAAAATTTCGCTCGCTTAGAATTTTTTTTTCACACCTCAATTTCTCGCTCTCTAGAAAACAGCGATATGAACAAAAACCACTCTCTTTTCGCTCCGCTCTTCACTTTTGTTCAGCACCAAAATCACTCCAAATTTTTTCACGCGTTTCATTTCCCGCTTCAAAAATCACTCCAATAAAATTGATTAAAAAAAAGGACTTCTCCAATAGTCCTCTTCGAGTCGTAAAAAGACAGCGCCCCAATACAATTCAAATTCTTTGAACTGTAAAAAACCAAGAGAAGGCCAATAATAGCCCCAGCTATCGCTGTGCGGCTATTAAAAAACGACCCATTGCTAGTAGCAGAATCATTACAGTCAATAGAGTACACCTATCACTTGAATGCGGCTGGGGAGTAGGACAGTATTTGGAGTAAACTTCAAGGTTAAAAAACTTCGTGACCGATAAACAACTAACTTCCGTCATATTTTGTATGGAGTTTCCACATAGCTCGATCTAGATTCCGTGCCAACATGGATTATCGAACAATCTGTCAACCACGACTGGAGCAGCCACCTGAGGTTCTTTAATTTAAAATTTAGCCGAAAAAAAAGAATTAACTAGATCCCTTGGATAGAGAGCATTTCAGCGTATGGCTCAGCAATACCCTAGCTGTGTTGTGTTATGACGACTTAATAAACGAAAGAACCGACCTTTAGATAGGCAGCGACTATCAATGGGAGGAGAGTGGCTGGCACGATGTACAGCAAGGCCGGCTGAGCATGTTGAAAGATCTCCGAAGTCAAGGTTGCACAGATCAGACCTGAAATATGTTGTCTCTTTTACCAGCCCACTCATTCAATGAAAAGAGGAACTTGAAGGCCGTAAAAACTTTATCCAGATGAAACTTTACGCCGCCTTTAAGCTAAGTGCCCCAGCTTAAAGAAATGACTGTCTAATTAATACACTGAAAGGACAACAGATGAGGGGGAGGGGGCACGTGGGGGATGGGGTATTAGGAGTCAAATGGGCGGGAGGGGAGGTTGAAGTTGAGGGGCGGGGGAGGTCAACTCTGAGAACCACACACGCCCTTCACACCATGAATTTATGTCTCCAAACAGTTTCGATGAATCGCATACTTAGAATCTAGTAAGCCGAAAGGCTCTAAAGGGACTTCATGCCCTCCGAGCGCTATCTGTTCATACCAAGTTTGAGAACGAAAAGTCAAATGGACTTATAGGCAGGACTAATATCATTGCTACAAATTTCAATCGAGAACAATTAATTTCTTTGTAACCGTCAAAGGCAAAACTGAAAAAGAATTCGAAGTCTCACCAATCGTGTATCCAAACAACGCTGTCTGAAAACAAGTGATTGCACTACACACTGACAAACAGCGAACTGTACTTAAGCATCTAGGCTGCTCAATCATATTACTGGTATCTCCAGACGATGACGAATGGCTTCCTTTTGATCGAGAAGAGCATCTAGTTGTTCTAAAGAGGTTTTGAGATCGGTTCCTAAGGGAATCAAATCGGAGAATGAAACAGAGCAGCAGTCCAGGCATCACAACGTCTCCCAATCCCAGCATTGAGTAGTGCATATGTTGCTCCGAAATCAGCGCCATCGACGAGGGAGGGATCTAAATAATGATGAAGTAAGCATAGTTTCCTTGAACATAAATCAATAGTGCATTTATAGATTCGCGGATAAATATTCTTCTACTTTTTTTTATAGATCCAGACCAAAAACAACACCAAGAATGTACACCAAATATATGGCTCGTACAAGTCTGCGCGGCACAAATTGTTGCCACATACATTTTTAACATGCAATTTATTCGATTATTGAGCTATTGCAGAGACAAATTCATCTCAAAATTTCTTTGCTTAAACGTAAAAAGAATACGCAATAAAAAACCCGAGATTGGCATGTTTGACCTCACATTAGGTCGAAAAAGATAGAAACTGAAAAAATACGTGATTCGTGAGAATCGGTGATGCACATTCGATCAAATTTGAGACGCAAAATTGTAGATCTCAACATTGGATACTTACTGTCAGATTAATCAAGGAAAAGAAAACAGTTTAACTAATACTATTTTTGAAAATATTCAGAGGTTTTTGAAAAATTTGAAAAACAGTTAAAATTGAAAAACATAGCCGGCAGATTGCCGGAATAGCTGCGAAAGAATAGACCTGCGCGCCATATAATAGAGATAGAAACAGATACAGATCTAAATTGAAAAAAAATCGACGCCGCTCAAAAAACTAGGTAAAAAACATTCAGCGATAAATTAATAAAGCTTGTTAAAATTCATTCCGCAGAAGCCTCTTATTAGGGACCCTTTACTGCACAAATGAGTTCCTTTGACCTTAAACAAATTCAAACTAAACTTAAGTTTTAAAGTCAAAAGTAATTTTATTGAGTGAGGTAAGTCACGTATGATCAAAATCTAATCACGCAATCAACCTAAAAACTTTTGCTAAAGCGAGTGAGGAATGACGTCACGCGCGCAAATGCCGTTAGTGAGAGGAAGAAGTCATTCAGAAAATTTGACTTTTTCAGCTTTGCTGTGTGAACAAATGTAAAACGAAAAAAGAGCGTCAGACGACGAAACAAAAAAAAACCAAGAGCACCGCAATATAGCTACGCTCAGCTTACAGCTTCGCAGCTATAATAAAACCTCTAGTTTTAAAAACACCAACTGTTGATACTAACAGTAACAGATAGAGTCAAAACAAATTCAGCAGAAAATATTATCCCCAAAACACTGTATACACAAAATGAGCATCCCGTCGAAGAAATTCCTACTAGAAAAATCAACTTGAGAAACTTTAGTTTAGTTTAACCATTAAAATTTTAATAACCTATGGAGGAAAAATAATTCACGTTTTGACGAAAGCCAATTTAAGACTGATCAAAAAACTCAAAAATTCAAAAAACTACGAAAGGACGTGAAAATTGCACCATTTTGGCCCAAAAACTCACAAAAAACATAGCAGGACAAGTCCTGAAATACAATCCCCAGAATTGAATGAAAAACATAGAACTATTTAGAACTATTGAAAAACTGCTAAATGAGATCAAATTTTGTCCATTTAAATACACTCATTATTGCCGTTAGTGAGAATACCGTTAGTGAGAAGAAGTCATTCAGAAAATTTGACTTTTTCAGCTTTGCTGTGTGAACAAATGTAAAACGAAAAAAGAGCGTCAGACGACGAAACAAAAAAAACCAAGAGCACCGCAATATAGCTACGCTCAGCTAACAGCTTTGCAGCTATAATAAAACCTCTAGTTTTAAAAACACCAACTGTTGATACTAACAGTAACAGATAGAGTCAAAACAAATTCAGCAGAAAATATTATTCCCAAAACACAGTATACACAAAATGAGAATCGCGTCGAAGAAATTCCTACTAGAAAAATCAACTTGAGAAACTTTAGTTTAGTTTAACCATTAAAATTTTAAAAACCTATGGAGGAAAAATAATTCACGTTTTGACAAAAGCCAATTTAAGACTGATCAAAAAACTCAAAAAATTCAAAAAAAACGACGAAAGGACGTGAAAATTGCACCATTTTGGCCCAAAAACTCACAAAAAACATAGCAGGACAAGTCCTGAAATACAATCCAAAGAATTGAATGAAAAACATAGAACTGTTTAGAACTATTGAAAAACTGCCAAATGAGATCAAATTTTGTCCATTTAAATACACTCATTATTGCCGTTAGTGAGAATGCCGTTAGTGAGAAGAAGTCATTCAGAAAATTCGACTTTTCCAGCTTTGCTGTGTGAACAAATGTAAAACGAAAAAAGAGCGTCAGACGACGAAACAAAAAAAACCAAGAGCACCGCAATATAGCTACGCTCAGCTTACAGCTTCGCAGCTATAATAAAACCTCTAGTTTTAAAAACACCAACTGTTGATACTAACAGTAACAGATAGAGTCAAAACAAATTCAGCAGAAAATATTATCCCCAAAACACTGTATACACAAAATGAGCATCCCGTCGAAGAAATTCCTACTAGAAAAATCAACTTGAGAAACTTTAGTTTAGTTTAACCATTAAAATTCTAATAACCTATGGAGGAAAAATAATTCACGTTTTGACAAAAGCCAATTTAAGACTGATCAAAAAACTCAAAAATTCAAAAAACTACGAAAGGACGTGAAAATTGCACCATTTTGGCCCAAAAACTCACAAAAAACATAGCAGGACAAGTCCTGAAATACAATCCCAAGAATTGAATGAAAAACATAGAACTATTTAGAACTATTGAAAAACTGCTAAATGAGATCAATTTTTGTCCACTTAAATACACTCATTATTGCCGTTAGTGAGAATACCGTTAGTGAGAAGAAGAAGTCATTCAGAAAATTTGACTTTTTCAGCTTTGCTGTGTGAACAAATGTAAAACGAAAAAAGAGCGTCAGACGACGAAACAAAAAAAACCAAGAGCACCGCAATATAGCTACGCTCAGCTAACAGCTTTGCAGCTATAATAAAACCTCTAGTTTTAAAAACACCAACTGTTGATACTAACAGTAACAGATAGAGTCAAAACAAATTCAGCAGAAAATATTATCCCCAAAACACAGTATACACAAAATGAGCATCGCGTCGAAGAAATTCCTACTAGAAAAATCAACTTGAGAAATTTTAGTTTAGTTTAACCATTAAAATTTTAAAAACCTATGGAGGAAAAATAATTCACGTTTTGACAAAAGCCAATTTAAGACTGATCAAAAAACTCAAAAAATTAAAAAAAAAACGACGAAAGGACGTGAAAATTGCACCATTTTGGCCCAAAAACTCACAAAAAACATAGCAGGACAAGTCCTGAAATACAATCCAAAGAATTGAATGAAAAACATAGAACTGTTTAGAACTATTGAAAAACTGCCAAATGAGATCAAATTTTGTCCATTTAAATACACTCATTATTGCCTTTAGTGAGAATGCCGTTAGTGAGAAGAAGTCATTCAGAAAATTCGACTTTTCCAGCTTTGCTGTGTGAACAAATGTAAAACGAAAAAAGAGCGTCAGACGACGAAACAAAAAAAACCAAGAGCACCGCAATATAGCTACGCTCAGCTTACAGCTTCGCAGCTATAATAAAACCTCTAGTTTTAAAAACACCAACTGTTGATACTAACAGTAACAGATAGAGTCAAAACAAATTCAGCAGAAAATATTATCCCCAAAACACTGTATACACAAAATGAGCATCCCGTCGAAGAAATTCCTACAAGAAAAATCAACTTGAGAAACTTTAGTTTAGTTTAACCATTAAAATTTTAATAACCTATGGAGGAAAAATAATTCACGTTTTGACAAAAGCCAATTTAAGACTGATAAAAACTCAAAAATTCAAAAAACGACAAAAGGACGTAAAAATTGCACCATTTTAGCCCAAAAACTCACAAAAAACATAGCAGGACAAGTCCTGAAATACAATCCCAAGAATTGAATGAAAAACATAGAACTATTTAGAACTATTGAAAAACTGCCAAATGAGATCAAATTTTGTCCATTTAAATACACTCATTATTGCCGTTAGTGAGAATGCCGTTAGTGAGAAGAAGTCATTCAGAAAATTTGACTTTTCAAGCTTTGCTGTGTGAACAAATGTAAAACGAAAAAAGAGCGTCAGACGACGAAACAAAAAAAACCAAGACCACCGCAATATAGCTACGCTCAGCTTACAGATTCGCAGCTATAATAAAACCTCTAGTTTTAAAAACACCAACTGTTGATACTAACAGTAACAGATAGAGTCAAAACAAATTCAGCAGAAAATATTATCCCCAAAACACAGTATACACAAAATGAGCATCGCGTCGAAGAAATTCCTACTAGAAAAATCAACTTGAGAAACTTTAGTTTAGTTTAACCATTAAAATTTTAATAACCTATGGAGGAAAAATAATTCACGTTTTGACAAAAGCCAATTTAAGACTGATAAAAACTCAAAAATTCAAAAAACGACAAAAGGACGTAAAAATTGCACCATTTTAGCCCAAAAACTCACAAAAAACATAGCAGGACAAGTCCTGAAATACAATCCCAAGAATTGAATGAAAAACATAGAACTATTTAGAACTATTGAAAAACTGCCAAATGAGATCAAATTTTGTCCATTTAAATACACTCATTATTGCCGTTAGTGAGAATGCCGTTAGTGAGAAGAAGTCATTCAGAAAATTTGACTTTTCAAGCTTTGCTGTGTGAACAAATGTAAAACGAAAAAAGAGCGTCAGACGACGAAACAAAAAAAACCAAGACCACCGCAATATAGCTACGCTCAGCTTACAGATTCGCAGCTATAATAAAACCTCTAGTTTTAAAAACACCAACTGTTGATACTAACAGTAACAGATAGAGTCAAAACAAATTCAGCAGAAAATATTATCCCCAAAACACTGTATACACAAAATGAGCATCCCGTCGAAGAAATTCCTACTAGAAAAATCAACTTGAGAAACTTTAGTTTAGTTTAACCATTAAAATTTTAAAAACCTATGGAGGAAAAATAATTCACGTTTTGACAAAAGCCAATTTAAGACTGATCAAAAAACTCAAAAATTCAAAAAACTACGAAAGGACGTGAAAATTGCACCATTTTGGCCCAAAAACTCACAAAAAACATAGCAGGACAAGTCCTGAAATACAATCCCAAGAATTGAATGAAAAACATAGAACTATTTAGAACTATTGAAAAACTGCTAAATGAGATCAAATTTTGTCCATTTAAATACACTCATTATTGCCGTTAGTGAGAATACCGTTAGTGAGAAGAAGTCATTCAGAAAATTTGACTTTTTCAGCTTTGCTGTGTGAACAAATGTAAAACGAAAAAAGAGCGTCAGACGACGAAACAAAAAAAAACCAAGAACACCGCAATATAGCTACGCTCAGCTAACAGCTTTGCAGCTATAATAAAACCTCTAGTTTTAAAAACACCAACTGTTGATACTAACAGTAACAGATAGAGTCAAAACAAATTCAGCAGAAAATATTATCCCCAAAACACAGTATACACAAAATGAGCATCGCGTCAAAGAAATTCCTACTAGAAAAATCAACTTGAGAAACTTTAGTTTAGTTTAACCATTAAAATTTTATAAACCTATGGAGGAAAAAAATTCACGTTTTGACAAAAGCCAATTTAAGACTGATCAAAAAACTCAAAAATTCAAAAAACTACGAAAGGACGTGAAAATTGCACCATTTTGGCCCAAAAACTCACAAAAAACATAGCAGGACAAGTCCTGAAATACAATCCAAAGAATTGAATGAAAAACATAGAACTATTTAGAACTATTGAAAAACTGCCAAATGAGATCAAATTTTGTCCATTTAAATACACTCATTATTGCCGTTAGTGAGAATGCCGTTAGTGAGAAGAAGTCATTCAGAAAATTCGACTTTTCCAGCTTTGCTGTGTGAACAAATGTAAAACGAAAAAAGAGCGTCAGACGACGAAACGAAAAAAACCAAGAGCACCGCAATATAGCTACGCTCAGCTTACAGCTTCGCAGCTATAATAAAACCTCTAGTTTTAAAAACACCAACTGTTGATACTAACAGTAACAGATAGAGTCAAAACAAATTCAGCAGAAAATATTATCCCCAAAACACTGTATACACAAAATGAGCATCCCGTCGAAGAAATTCCTACTAGAAAAATCAACTTGAGAAACTTTAGTTTAGTTTAACCATTAAAATTTTAATAACCTATGGAGGAAAAATAATTCACGTTTTGACAAAAGCCAATTTAAGACTGATCAAAAAACTCAAAAATTCAAAAAACGACGAAAGGACGTAAAAATTGCACCATTTTAGCCCAAAAACTCACAAAAAACATAGCAGGACAAGTCCTGAAATACAATCCCAAGAATTGAATGAAAAACATAGAACTATTTAGAACTATTGAAAAACTGCCAAATGAGATCAAATTTTGTCCATTTAAATACACTCATTATTGCCGTTAGTGAGAATGCCGTTAGTGAGAAGAAGTCATTCAGAAAATTTGACTTTTCCAGCTTTGCTGTGTGAACAAATGTAAAACGAAAAAAGAGCGTCAGACGACGAAACAAAAAAAAACCAAGAGCACCGCAATATAGCTACGCTCAGCTTACAGCTTCGCAGCTATAATAAAACCTCTAGTTTTAAAAACACCAACTGTTGATACTAACAGTAACAGATAGAGTCAAAACAAATTCAGCAGAAAACATTATCCCCAAAACACTGTATACACAAAATGAGCATCCCGTCGAAGAAATTCCTACTAGAAAAATCAACTTGAGAAACTTCAGCTTAGTTTAACCATTAAAATTTTAATAACCTATGGAGGAAAAATAATTCACGTTTTGACAAAAGCCAATTTAAGACTGATCAAAAAACTCAAAAATTCAAAAAACTACGAAAGGACGTGAAAATTCACCATTTTGGCCCAAAAACTCACAAAAAACATAACAGGACAAGTCCTGAAATACAATCCAAAGAATTGAATGAAAAACATAGAACTATTTAGAACTATTGAAAAACTGCCAAATGAGATCAAATTTTGTCCATTTAAATACACTCATTATTGCCGTTAGTGAGAATGCCGTTAGTGAGAAGAAGTCATTCAGAAAATTTGACTTTTCCAGCTTTGCTGTGTGAACAAATGTAAAACGAAAAAAGAGCGTCAGACGACGAAACAAAAAAAAACCAAGAGCACCGCAATATAGCTACGCTCAGCTTACAGCTTCGCAGCTATAATAAAACCTCTAGTTTTAAAAACACCAACTGTTGATACTAACAGTAACAGATAGAGTCAAAACAAATTCAGCAGAAAACATTATCCCCAAAACACTGTATACACAAAATGAGCATCCCGTCGAAGAAATTCCTACTAGAAAAATCAACTTGAGAAACTTCAGCTTAGTTTAACCATTAAAATTTTAATAACCTATGGAGGAAAAATAATTCACGTTTTGACAAAAGCCAATTTAAGACTGATCAAAAAACTCAAAAATTCAAAAAACTACGAAAGGACGTGAAAATTCACCATTTTGGCCCAAAAACTCACAAAAAACATAACAGGACAAGTCCTGAAATACAATCCAAAGAATTGAATGAAAAACATAGAACTATTTAGAACTATTGAAAAACTGCTAAATGAGATCAAATTTTGTCCATTTAAATACACTCATTATTGCCGTTAGTGAGAATGCCGTTAGTGAGAAGAAGTCATTCAGAAACTTTGACTTTTTCAGCTTTGCTGTGTGAACAAATGTAAAACGAAAAAAGAGCGTCAGACGACGAAACGAAAAAAACCAAGAGCACCGCAATATAGCTACGCTCAGCTTACAGCTTCGCAGCTATAATAAAACCTCTAGTTTTAAAAACACCAACTGTTGATACTAACAGTAACAGATAGAGTCAAAACAAATTCAGCAGAAAATATTATCCCCAAAACACTGTATACACAAAATGAGCATCCCGTCGAAGAAATTCCTACTAGAAAAATCAACTTGAGAAACTTTAGTTTAGTTTAACCATTAAAATTTTAATAACCTATGGAGGAAAAATAATTCACGTTTTGACAAAAGCCAATTTAAGACAGATCAAAAAACTCAAAAATTCAAAAAACGACGAAAGGACGTAAAAATTGCACCATTTTAGCCCAAAAACTCACAAAAAACATAGCAGGACAAGTCCTGAAATACAATCCCAAGAATTGAATGAAAAACATAGAAAAATTTAGAACTATTGAAAAACTGCCAAATGAGATCAAATTTTGTCCATTTAAATACACTCATTATTGCCGTTAGTGAGAATGCCGTTAGTGAGAAGAAGTCATTCAGAAAATTTGACTTTTCCAGCTTTGCTGTGTGAACAAATGTAAAACGAAAAAAGAGCGTCAGACGACGAAACGAAAAAAACCAAGAGCACCGCAATATAGCTACGCTCAGCTTACAGCTTCGCAGCTATAATAAAACCTCTAGTTTTAAAAACACCAACTGTTGATACTAACAGTAACAGATAGAGTCAAAACAAATTCAGCAGAAAACATTATCTCCAAAACACTGTATACACAAAATGAGCATCCCGTCGAAGAAATTCCTACTAGAAAAATCAACTTGAGAAACTTCAGTTTAGTTTAACCATTAAAATTTTAATAACCTATGGAGGAAAAATAATTCACGTTTTGACAAAAGCCAATTTAAGACTGATCAAAAAACTCAAAAATTCAAAAAACTACGAAAGGACGTGAAAATTCACCATTTTGGCCCAAAAACTCACAAAAAACATAACAGGACAAGTCCTGAAATACAATCCAAAGAATTGAATGAAAAACATAGAACTATTTAGAACTATTGAAAAACTGCTAAATGAGATCAAATTTTGTCCATTTAAATACACTCATTATTGCCGTTAGTGAGAATGCCGTTAGTGAGAAGAAGTCATTCAGAAACTTTGACTTTTTCAGCTTTGCTGTGTGAACAAATGTAAAACGAAAAAAGAGCGTCAGAAGACAAAACAAAAAAAACCAAGAGCACCGCAATATAGCTACGCTCAGCTTACAGCTTCGCAGCTATAATAAAACCTCTAGTTTCAAAAACACCAACTGTTGATACTAACAGTAACAGATAGAGTCAAAACAAATTCAGCAGAAAATATTATCCCCAAAACACTGTATACACAAAATGAGCATCGCGTCGAAGAAATTCCTACTAGAAAAATCAACTTGAGAAACTTTAGTTTAGTTTAACCATTAAAATTTTAATAACCTATGGAGGAAGAATAATTCACGTTTTGACAAAAACCAATTTAAGCCTGATCAAAAAACTCAAAAATTCAAAAAACTACGAAAGGACGTGAAAATTCACCATTTTGGCCCAAAAACTCACAAAAAACATAACAGGACAAGTCCTGAAATACAATCCAAAGAATTGAATGAAAAACATAGAACTATTTAGAACTATTGAAAAACTGCTAAATGAGATCAAATTTTGTCCATTTAAATACACTCATTATTGCCGTTAGTGAGAATGCCGTTAGTGAGAAGAAGTCATTCAGAAACTTTGACTTTTTCAGCTTTGCTGTGTGAACAAATGTAAAACGAAAAAAGAGCGTCAGACGACAAAACAAAAAAAACCAAGAGCACCGCAATATAGCTACGCTCAGCTTACAGCTTCGCAGCTATAATAAAACCTCTAGTTTTAAAAACACCAACTGTTGATACTAACAGTAACAGATAGAGTCAAAACAAATTCAGCAGAAAATATTATCCCCAAAACACTGTATACACAAAATGAGCATCGCGTCGAAGAAATTCCTACTAGAAAAATCAACTTGAGAAACTTTAGTTTAGTTTAACCATTAAAATTTTAATAACCTATGGAGGAAAAATAATTCACGTTTTGACAAAAACCAATTTAAGACTGATCAAAAAACTCAAAAATTCAAAAAACTACGAAAGGACGTGAAAATTCACCATTTTGGCCCAAAAACTCACAAAAAACATAACAGGACAAGTCCTGAAATACAATCCAAAGAATTGAATGAAAAACATAGAACTATTTAGAACTATTGAAAACTGCTAAATGAGATCAAATTTTGTCCATTTAAATACACTCATTATTGCCGTTAGTGAGAATGCCGTTAGTGAGAAGAAGTCATTCAGAAACTTTGACTTTTTCAGCTTTGCTGTGTGAACAAATGTAAAACGAAAAAAGAGCGTCAGACGACAAAACAAAAAAACCAAGAGCACCGCAATATAGCTACGCTCAGCTTACAGCTTCGCAGCTATAATAAAACCTCTAGTTTTAAAAACACCAACTGTTGATACTAACAGTAACAGATAGAGTCAAAAACAAATTCAGCAGAAAATATTATCCCCAAAACACTGTATACACAAAATGAGCATCGCGTCGAAGAAATTCCTACTAGAAAAATCAACTTGAGAAACTTTAGTTTAGTTTAACCATTAAAATTTTAATAACCTATGGAGGAAAAATAATTCACGTTTTGACAAAAACCAATTTAAGACTGATCAAAAAACTCAAAAATTCAAAAAACGACGAAAGGACGTGAAAATTGCACCATTTTGGACCAAAAACTCACAAAAAACATAGCAGGACAAGTCCTGAAATACAATCCAAAGAATTGAATGAAAAACATAGAACTATTTAGAACTATTGAAAAACTGCTAAATGAGATCAAATTTTGTCCATTTAAATACACTCATTATTGCCGTTAGTGAGAATGCCGTTAGTGAGAAGAAGTCATTCAGAAAATTTGACTTTTTCAGCTTTGCTGTGTGAACAAATGTAAAACGAAAAAAGAGCGTCAGACGACAAAACAAAAAAAACCAAGAGCACCGCAATATAGCTACGCTCAGCTAACAGCTTCGCAGCGATATTAAAACCTCTAGTTTTAAAAACACCAACTGTTGATACTAACAGTAACAGATAGAGTCAAAACAAATTCAGCAAATATTATCCCCAAAACACTGTATACACAAAATGAGCATCGCGTCAAGGAAATTCCTACTAGAAAAATCAACGAGAAACTTTAGTTTAGTTTAACCATTAAAATTTTAATAACCTATGGAGGAAAAATAATTCACGTTTTGACAAAAACCAATTTAAGCCTCATCAAAAAACTCAAAAATTCAAAAAACTACGAAAGGACGTGAAAATTCACCATTTTGGCCCAAAAACTCACAAAAAACATAGCAGGACAAGTCCTGAAATACAATCCAAAGAATTGAATGAAAAACAAAGAACTATTTAGAACTATTGAAAAACTGCTAAATGAGATCAAAATTTTGTCCATTTAAATACACTCATTATTGCCGTTAGTGAGAATGCCGTTAGTGAGAAGAAGTCATTCAGAAAATTTGACTTTTCCAGCTTTGCTGTGTGAACAAATGTAAAACGAAAAAAGAGCGTCAGACGACGAAACAAAAAAACCAAGAGCACCGCAATATAGCTACGCTCAGCTTACAGCTTCGCAGCTATAATAAAACCTCTAGTTTTAAAAACACCAACTGTTGATACTAACAGTAACAGATAGAGTCAAAACAAATTCAGCTGAAAATATTATCCCCAAAACACTGTATACACAAAATGAGCATCGCGTCGAAGAAATTCCTACTAGAAAAATCAACTTGAGAAACTTTAGTTTAGTTTAACCATTAAAATTTTAATAACCTATGGATGAAAAATGATTCACGTTTTGACAAAAGCCAATTTAAGACTGATCAAAAAACTCAAAAATTCAAAAAACGACGAAAGGACGTGAAAATTGCACCATTTTGGCCCAAAAACTCACAAAAAACATAGCAGGACAAGTCCTGAAATACAATCCAAGAATTGAATGAAAAACATAGAACTATTTAGAACTATTGAAAAACTGCTAAATGAGATCAAATTTTGTCCATTTAAATACACTCATTATTCTACGCACAAGCCCTGAAGAGTTGATTGGCCACTTAAGATAAAAAACTCGAGAAAAATGAAAACTACTCTAGAAAAATTGAAAATTGTTAAAATTAAAGTTCAAATTTTGCAATATCAATAAGTTTAATTGCAAACAAATGCAAATTTTATTGAAAAGTTGCTAAAAATTATTAATTATCAAACACTAGAGGAGGCTTCATGACCCCCAGGCCTGGAAATACTCAGAAAATGGCAAACACTTTCAAAGCATCAAAATTAATATTTTGCGTGTTGAGAGCACAACACCCAGAACACAATCGTTAAAATTTGTCATTAAAATGTTGAGAACCTTTCCATTGCCACTACAAGATATGCTCTAACCTATTATTCAAACCTAGTAGAGGATTTATGGCTCGAGAGGCTAAAAACATTTAATATAAAAACTTTTTTGAAAAACTTTAAAAAATGCTAAAACTATTATCATTTTTTGTGTTAATGTTTGCAGTATCAAACCATATAACTCACAAACTGGTCACAAAAATTAATAATGTCTTGCAAAAGGCCTTTATCAACTTTGATAAACGTCAATATAAGACTGAAAAAACTCGAAAAATGACAAATAACAAAATCTCACCATTTTGGGCTAAAAAAACACCTGAAGGACCTTTTAACCACTCTAAGCACTTGGAAGACTACCAAAACCAGCTTACGTCATCTATTGCAACTTAACACTCGTCGAGTTTTACCTGTTATTGCATTTCAAAAACTAAAAGACAAAAAATGGTGTAAAACATCATACAAAAAACATAGCAGGACAAGTCCTGAAATACAATCCGAAGAATTGAATAAAAAACTTTACGTTACTAAACCTAACCAGCAGCTGAATTGAACAATGCCAGCCAAAAAACAATTTCAAAAGTTGAGCAACTAGAAAAACAACTCATTAAAATATAATCATTGCTAAAACTCTTGAAGCTTTTACCCTGAAGTCCAAAATTTCTAAATTTTGCGCTTTTAATATGCTCAAAATCATGTCTCGAATCTGTCAAAAACTCATCTGAGCGTCCTCAGAAAGATTTTACCCAGAAGGTTTTTGCCCAGATCCATGTAAATGTGCCCATTAAACCACGCAAAAGCATTGAAAAAGTTTACTGGTCACTTAAGATAGAAGAAATCGAGAAATATGACAAATACTAGAAAAACTGTAAAAAGTATTGAAATTTTCAAAATATCGCAATATTATTATGTTCATGTGCAAAAAAATGCAAATTGTACTGCAAAGTTGCGGAATTAGGGATAAATATATCTTCGCTACCAATTCGTTGTCTCCAGAATCTATCCATTAAACCAATTTCAAGCCTAAAAATGTCTCACTGGCCCACAAAGATCGATAAACTCTCAGAACAGTTTTCAGAAAATTTAGAAATTTCAAATTACCAAAAAATTTGCACAAATTCATGAAATTAAAATGTTCAAGATGGTTCCATTGCTACAACAAACCAAGCAGTAACCTAATATCAAACCCTAGAGAAGGTTTTACAGCTCCTGCAAAATGAACCATTTCAAAAACTTAAAAATTGCAAAAACTAGTATCAGTTTTTGTGTTTATGTTTGCAGTACCAAAATATAAAGCTCATAAAATGGTCATTAAATGAAATTATATATTGGAAATGATCTTATCAACGTTGATAACCGTCAATTCAAGACTAATCGAACAAAAACACAAAAGATGAAAAATTACACCATTTTGGGCTCAATAACTCCTAAAAATGACGTTTTAACCACGAATTAAGGCCTTCAGAGCAGCTGCATCACACCGATTCAGCACTTGAAGGACTGCTGAAGCCAGCTTTGAGCCTCAAATGAAACTTGATACCCAATGGGCCTTACCTGTTTTGAAAGATCAAAGTCATCGAAAAATGTGTCAAAATATCTTAAACATAGCTGGCAGATTGCCAGAAAATAGCCGCAATAGATTCGTAGATCGGCAGTCTAAAAAAAACAGTAAAAAAGACAGACCAAAAAAATTATCTTTTCATTGAAGGCTGATCTGTTATATTTTGATTAAAAATCTGTATAAGTTAATGCTGCCTCTATTAGCTGATCTCAAATAACCTTCATTTAGAGTGATACACACCCATTTGACCTTATCTCTTTGAATTAAAGTAAATAAAGGTCAATTTCAAAGTGAGGAAGTCACTTTTGAGAGTGAGGTAAGTCAAGTGTGACCAAAAATTTAATCACGCGCATGAACAAAAAAACTCGCTCCACTAAGAGCGAAAAATGACGTCACACATGCAATTCAATTGAAATTGCGTGAAAGAATGAACAAAAAACGGCAGTGACGTCATATGGTCGTAACAAAAATCATGACGACGAAATAAAAAAAACCAAGAGAAGGCCAATAATAGCCTCAGCTATCGCTGTGCGGCCATTAAAAACATAGCTCGAAGAATTCCAGAAACGACTCGAAAAGAAAAAGTGATTATCTTCACTGACCCAATGAACATCATTAATAATTTCACAAAACATTTTCACAATGTATATTTTCACGCGAAAAAAAATGTAATTGACAAAAACTGAAATATCATCTGATAACATTAACTATTAGTTTCCACTTCAGGAAACAATTCCCAAAAAATACTAAGACCTGTTATACAAGTTATTTGCGAGAAAATATTACCATTTGACAGACAAACCAACAAAGTGGGTTAAAAAACGGAAAGGGAAAAGACGAAAACGAAAAACAACATTTTCTCCTCAACAAAAGTCAAAACTCAAATTTTCAACCTTTATTCTCAGAACATTCTCTACTACGTGCTCTGGTATATGGGTCACCCACACAATACTTATCGGAGAACCAAAAAACAACAAATAAAACATCCAAGGAAAATATCCTGAAAAAAATTAGAGAATTGTATATAAAAATTCAGTGAAAAGCGCCATGCATTGCTTTCAAGTTTCACTTCATAGCAGCCACGGCTATATAATAGCTCCTAATAAAAATTGGCCAAGAAAACTTGCAGCCAGATGCATAAAATTAGAAAACAAAACAATCCACTTGCAGCGAAAAACGTGATCAAAAGGTGAAGCGAATTAAAAAACATAGCAGGACAAGTCCTGACGTACAATTCAAAAAGTTTCATTGACTAAACAAAAAACTAAACCTAGAGCGGGCTATGAATGGATTGGGAAAACCAATTAGAAAAAAACCAATCCGAAAAATAGAAAAACAGTGAAAATCAAATTTAAATTGCCGCATTTGAACAGAAAACCACTACCGAGAAAGCGAATTTTTGTTCAAACACCGTTTTCTCACTCTACTTTAAAATTAGAGAGAAAAAAATCACGCCGCAATACCACTCGCTTTTTTACTCCCTTCCCAATTGACTTCAAAAATGATGGAAATAAGTGAACAGATCTTAAAAAACAATACTTGAAGCCAAATCATGAAAAAATAAGCTCCAACAACTTGCACTAAAAAAGTGGAAAAAGTTAATAATTTTTTCAAGATTACAAAAGCACACAAATCCAATTCTTTTCAACCAATAGGGTATCCAGGTGCTCACAAAACAATAGGCAAGTCATAATAGGCTAAAAAACTTGTCTAAAAACGAAAAAATACGAAAATTAAGAAAAAAGTTTCAATTTTCGCCAATTTTGGTGATATTTCTCAACAAAAGAATGCTTCATATCTACAAATCTATAACCAATTGTTATCTAAAAATTGTTCAAGTCATAGGGGTCTTTTCAATACTCATTTGAGGCAGCAAAACAAAACAATCGTTAAAAATAATGCAAAAATTAGCCGAAAAATCAGCAAAATACATGACAAACCTCCGAATTAGCATAATAACTCATATGAATTTTCAGAAACCTTCAAACCACTACCAAAACCAGCCTAAAATTAAAATCATAACAAAACCTCTTAACCAACAAATCGAAAAAATGCTTTAAAATGCCGCACGTGAACAAAAAATTTCGCTCGCTTACAGAATTTTTTTTTTTCACATCTCAACTTGTCGCTCTCTAGAAACTAGCGATATGAACAACAAACCACTCTCTTTTCGCTCCACTCTTCATTTTGTTCAGCAACAAAATCACTCCAATAAAATTGAATAAAAAAAGGACTTCTTCAATACTCCTCTTCGAGTCGTAAAAAGGACTTCTCCAATACTCCAAGAATTTTTAAAATGGAGAGCGCCTAAAAAATAGCCGTTGAGCGTTGAGAGGCTGACGGCGGCTATTAAACATACTACTACTACTGCTAATAGTTGTGAGCTTCACCTTTAGGCTCATTTTAAGGATCTACCAGTCAAGTTGAAAAAATCGACGCCGCTCAAAAAACTAGGTAAAAAACATTCAGCGATAAATTAATAAAGCTTGTTAAAATTCATTCCGCAGAAGCCTATTATTAGGGACCCTTTACTGCACAAATGAGTTCCTTTGACCTGAAACAAATTCAAACTAAACTTAAGTTTTAAAGTGCAAAAGTCATTTTATTGAGTGAGGTAAGTCACGTATGATCAAAATCTAATCACGCAATCAACCTAAAAACTTTTGCTAAAGCGAGTGAGGAATGACGTCACGCGCGCAAATGCCGTTAGTGAGAGGAAGAAGTCATTCAGAAAATTTGACTTTTTCAGCTTTGCTGTGTGAACAAATGTAAAACGAAAAAGCGTCAGACGACGAAACAAAAAAACCAAGAGCACCGCAATATAGCTTCGCTCAGCTTACAGCTTCGCAGCTATAAAAAATCTGCATCAACGCAGTTCAATATGGAGCTTAAATCATCAGCACTATTACCAACTTAGTGTAGAACATAAAATTGTAAAATAGAATATTTCAGAAGAGAAAATTAACATATCACACACCTCCCAATTGTCATCCCGGACTTCTGTATCGTCTTTATTCCTGCCTCTCTTTCTCACAGCGGACTTGTGCATGTCTCTAAGGAGTCCACGGGCAACGTCCACCCCGGCATCACTCCTACCTGGTACATCCTTTCCACCGAAGCCATGGCCATTCGTGACCTGGTCGTCTGCATGCCATTGCAGTTCATTCGACAATCGCCCTGAGAGCATTTCGTGGCGCTTAGATGCTGAAATTTAATTAGTCGATTTTACTGCAGGACTAATTTCATGTGTAGACGACCAAAATTAATTGGCAGCAGATCACAATACAAACAATAACTAATTGCTACCTTGAACTAAGTCCGTGTTGTGGTGGTAATGGTGTGAGTGGTGGAGATTGTGTTGATGTCTTAGTTGATCTCTGCTATTCTTGGGCAGATAGATGGTCTGCCCAGGGTTATTCTGGTACAATTGGGTTCCACTACCGTCACTAACAACTTGACCGCCGAATCCACCACCAGAATTTGTGTCCCCAGTTATCAACAGTTGGCGATTACTAACTTCACCCTCCCACGCCATGTGACTGAACAGACAAGGATAGAAAAACTCAAGATTTTATTAAAACAGACGATTGAACTAACTAATAAGATTTTCACATCTAATGAGAAACAAACATCGCTGTAGAACATATAGCAACAGTAACAGAAGAGGTTTGATTGAGTTGCTGATGCAACATAATGAATGTTTTGTTTTTTTTTTTAAATTCAAATAGCATATTTGCCGCATAGTTTATTATTAACTGAAATATTTTCATTTTTTTTCGAAATATATATTTTAAACTTCTTACCGTCTTTTTGCAACAGTCTATAACTGAGAGCTTTTATTACAAAGGATTCCTTTTTTGACCTTGAAATCAAACTTTTTGAAAAGTCAAAAACTTAATTATGAAATTCAGTTCGAATTAGTTTAAGACTTGACGTCAATCACATTAAACCAGCGAAGTGTAGTGGAGCAGCGACCTGCGCGCGTGAACAGAGCCGTTCTTTCGAGGATTGCGACATGAAACGAGAAGATAAAACCAAAAAGCATCAGAGGACGAAAAAAACCAAGTAATAAAAGATAAAAATCAAATTGCCGCTAGCGTGAACAAAAAACCACCAGAGAAAATGAATTTTTGCTCAAACACCATTTTCTCACTCTAATTTAAAATAAAACAATTCACGCCGCCTCTTTTTACTACTTCGGCGTAAGTAAAATCAAAACTTCTTTTTGATTTCAATCAATACAAAGTAAAAAGTGTAAAACGATTTTTAAAAAAGAAAACTTCAGAATCGACTCGAAGTAAAGCCTGGTCTAAACCGCAGCTAATAACTCACTCGAGTAACCAAATTATATAACTCAATTCGAAAAAGCGGAAAACTATAAAAAAGGACAAAATATCAGATTCTGGATATCAATTGTTTTTGATAAGATTTTTGAAATTGATAACTTTCTTTAAATTCCTCAAGCTGCCAATACAAATCAATTATTCTCAACAGGATTAAAAGATACCGTTTCCTTTCCATAAATTGTTACTTCATAAAATACGAAACAGTAGAGCAATATATACAAAGAAAACCGAGAAAACGAAACAGATAGCATTCAAAATCTGATGACACACCTTTGAAATCTGGCGTCATTTCTTTGTTAAAATATTTCTTCAAGTCAGATTCCAACAAATGTTTTCCGGAAAACTTGTGGCGATTTGAAGTGAAAATTAAAGTATGTGCTGGTTAAAAAATCTTGACAGAACCAAGAAACATAGCCAACAGATTTCCAAAAAATAGCAGAAATTGATTTCCATAGACCGGAGTGCGATAGAAATGACAGAAAACGACTCGTACAAAAATAATCTTAAAGAGCGAATTAAATTGAATTCAATTGGTAGTATCAAAACCAAAAAGCAAGAGAGACGGTAACTAGGGCTATCCAAAGTTGAAGTAGCGGGCATCTAAAATTGGGCTGTATAGGTTTATCCTGTTTCTATGTTTGATTTCGTTTATCCGCACTGACTGTTGATTCTAATGTGTTTTGATGCGCATCTGATTTTTCAAAGCTCTTTGAGCAGACTGAGAGAAGAGTAAAACTCGCCTAAAGCAAGAACTGACTAGGAATGGATTCGTAAAATCATGTCGAAAAAACCCGATAGCAAGAATTGACTCTCAACTTTAAAAGCATCCCGCTTTTTTGCTCCATTTTCTGTTTCGTCATGACCAAAATAACTACTCCAAGCCGGCTGAGATGAGGGCGGCTATTAACGATACCCGGCATATTCTCCAAAAATAGCCGCCAGTGATCCCGATGACGCCGATTGTGAGAGAAAACAAACATAGCCGGCAGATTTCCGGAAAAACAGCCTCCGTTGACGCGCTTGATGCACATCGGGATTGAAACAAAAAACATACCCAGCAGATTGCCGGAAAATAGCCGCCGTTGATTCCAATAAGCATGATTGGGATTGAACGAATAGAATATATTGAAAAAAAAAGATTTTTGTGCAAAAATATTTTTTAAGTCCGATTTACTTTGATGGCATTTCGTAGTTGAACATACTTCTGTTTCTTAGAGAGAGGCTACAGGGGCCACTATCAACACCAATAAGCATTAGAGGTGGTAACTAATACTTATAGGAACGACGTTCAAATAGCGGGCATCTAAAATTGGGCTTTACGGGTTTATCCCGTTTCTATTTCTGACTTCAATTTTTTATACCGACTCTGTTCATTTTGAATTGCTTTGCTTAGCAACTGATGTTCAAATTCACTTTTAGCAGAATGAGAGAAGAGAGAAACTAGCCTAGAGAAGTCAAAAAGATTTCACGCAAAATGTCGAAAAAGCGGCAAAATGGTAAAGCGAAAAAAAGTTTGACGAAGTAAAAAAAAAATACGAGCGCAATAATAGCCGGCTGAGAAGATGAGGGCGGCTATTAAAAAGAAAAAGAGACAAACTGAAAAATTTTTCTCTTTTTCATTCAGTGTTAAAAAGTTTTCTAATTGGGCGTGCAGTATCAGCTAGATTCTAAAATTATACATAATTTAGTTTCTAAACTGAAAGCTAATAAACTTTATACCAATTTCAGCTACCAAACATTCTAATGAAATTTGATAACCTAATGCTCAATCACTTAATGACCGAGCTTTATTGATTTATCTCGTTTCTTCTGATTTTCCGCTTTTGACTTTGACAGTATTCACCACATTGCGTAATTCAATGCGTGAAATAAATTAAAATCCATTCAATGGAAACAGTGAGGGAGGTAAGTCAGAAGTCCAGAGTGAAAATCGTGACTTATGTGAAACGCAAAACGTGATCAAAAGGTTAAGCGAATATTAAAAAAAGGAAAGCGCATAAATGATAGCCGTTAAGAGGCCGACAGCGGCGGTTAACACGAACAGAAAAAAATTGATTACAAAAAATGGCAAAAGTGGGTGCTATTTACATTTATTTTGTATTCAGGCATACTCCTGTTCTTTAATAACCTGTTAGAAGGATTAGTATCATTAGCACTAACAATTAGACTTAGCTACCATGAAACTAAGCCCAATCAGATCTAAGTACAGCGCATTTAAAATTGTGCTTTACGGGTTTATCCCGTTTCTATTTTTCATTAAGTTTTTTTGATATTGACCATGTTAATTTTAGATAGCTTTGCTGCGCAATGGCTGTTTGAAAGCACTGAGCAAAATGAAATTAAGCAAATTGTCGAAAAAGCGGAAAAATTGGGTAAAGCGAAACAAATTTTTGCTTACAAAAAAAACATTAGGAACGCAATAATAGATGACAGTGAGAATGTCGGCGGCTATTAAAAACAAGAGAAGGCTGCACTATTGCAGCTACTAATCAGCACGCAAACAAATAATCTTTGAAATTAAGCTACCAACAGGTTGTCTCCCTATAGGAACGAAATATGTCAATTCAAATAACATAGCCGGCAGATTGCCGGAACAGCTGCGAAAGAATAGACTCGCCTGCCGTATAATATAGAAACATACAGATAAAAGTTGAAAAACTTATCGACCCCGCTCAAAAGGCTATGTAAAAAAATCAGCGAATGATTAATAAAGCTTGTTAAAATTCATTGCGCAGAAGCCTTTTCATTAGGGACCTTTATTACACATATGTGTTCCTTTGAGCTTGACCTTACACTAACTCAAAAAATTTTAAAGTGCAAAAGTCTTTTAATTGAGTGAGGTAAGTCATTTACGAACAAATCTAATCACGCAAAAAACGTTTGATAGAGAGAGTGAGAAATGAGGTCACGGGCGCAAAATCCGTTAGTGAGAGTAAGAAATTCAGAAAGTTTGACCTTTTCAGCTTTGCTGTGTGAACAAATGTAAAACGAAAAAGAGTGTCAGACGACGAAAAAAAAAACATAGCCGGAAGAATTCTGAAAGCGACTACAAAAAACTTCACAAAAAACCTTAACTGCAACTGAAGCCATTACCTTTTGTATTAAACCATTAACTCATTACCTCCCCAGGTCTGATCTAAAATTGGTTGAATTTTAACCACTGTCACCAAGAGAAAAAATGCACCAAAAACTTTTATTGAAAACGTTTGGTAACGTTAAAAAAGTCCTAAATGATTAAGATGGTCAAAAAACATAGAGGTTAAAAAAGCTGACAGCGCTATCAATTGCTCTCAAATATTTCATGATCCTAATCTCAAAAAGATCGCGAAACCAAACGGAAGATAAAGATCTTAGAAACTAAGTTAAATTTTTCAAAAAGAATACTCAAATTTAAGAACCAGAAAACCACTACAAAAAATTACTAATCACTGAAACAAAAACTTCACATATTTCTTCCTTGTTGTATATATGCTCAAGAACCTGATTTCATACTTATTCAAAAAGGAATCATAGATAAACTAATCACAGTTATTCAAAATTGATCATAGAACAGACATAAGCAACAGAATGAAATGCAAAAGCAAAAAGTAATTTGAAAGCAATACCAGGGCCGGAAGAAAATTGCAATAAACACTAACAAGTGGAAATTTTGAAAAGCATTCCATTACATCTAAAAACTCAGTAACCTATTGTCAAACAATAGAGGAGGTTTCTTGACACCTAAGGCCAAAAGAACTCCGACAAAAATTTTCAAAAAGCCTGAGAAAAATATTGATAACCATTTCATGAAATCTATAAACTATGCGACAGCTTATCAAACCTTGGAGGAGGTCCCTAGGACCCGGAAAAAGGACAAAAAATTCGAAAATATTTTAAAAAACTTGAAATGGCAAATATTTTAAAAAATGCGGGTATTAAAATCTTGAGAAACACCACTACAATCTTGAGAAAAACCACTACAAAAAATCTTGAGAAAACCACTACAAAAAATTACTAATCACTGAAACAAAAACAAAAACTTCACATATTTCTTCCTTGTTGTATATATGCTCAAGAACCTGATTTCATACTTATTCAAAAAGGAATCATAGATAAACTAATCACAGTTATTCAAAATTGATCATAGAACAGATATAAGCAACAGAATGAAATGCAAAAGCAAAAAGTAATTTGAAAGCAATACCAGGGCCGGAAGAAAATTGCAATAAACACTAACAAGTGGAAATTTTGAAAAGCATTCCATTACATCTAAAAACTCAGTAACCTATTGTCAAACAATAGAGGAGGTTTCTTGACACCTAAGGCCAAAAGAACTCCGACAAAATTTTTCAAAAAGTCTGAGAAAAATATTGATAACCATTTCAAGAAATCTATAAACTATGCGACAGCTTATCAAACCTTGGAGGAGGTCCCTAGGACCCGGAAAAAGGACAAAAAATTCGAAAATATTTTAAAAAACTTGAAATGGCAAATATTTTAAAAAATGCGGGTATTAAAATCTTGAAACATTCCAATACATGTTACAGAAGCTATGCAGTAACCTATAATCAAACCCTAGAGGAGATCATGTGGCCATTGGGGCTAGAGAAAACTAAAAAAAATACAAAAAAATTCAAATAACTTGGCAAGTTATTTGCAAGCAATTTGCAAGTTGCATAAAAAACTGCAAAAATTTGTGATCACAAAAATTGAAAACTAATCCATGGCCCAGTAACTTTCCAGTAACCCTCAAATACATCTAGAGCCTATACAGTAACCTATTATCAAACCCTAGAGGAGGTTCCTTGGCTCTTGAGGCTGGCAAAACCAAAAAAAAAAACGACAAACAATTTGAAGAAACAAATTGTAAACATTTAAAAAACATTTTAAAAAACATTGCTCAAATTAGTGATATTAAAATCTTGAAAAGCAGTCCATTACATCTAGAAACTAAGCAGTAACCTATTGTCAAACAATAGAGGAGGTTACTTGACACCTAAGGCCGAAAGAACTCAAAAACAACAAAAATTTTCAAAAAGCCTGAAAAAATTATTGATAACCATTTCATGAAATCTATAAACTATGCGATAGCTTATCAAACCTTGGAGGAGGTCCCTAGGACCCGGGTGCCGGAAAAATGACAAAAAATTCGAAAATATTTTGAAAAACTTGAAATTGCAAATATTTTAAAAATTGCAGGTATTAAAATCTTCAGAAACATTCCAATACAAATTACAGAAGCTATGCAGTACCCTATAATCAAACCCTAGAGATTATGTGGCCATTGGGGCTAGACAAAACTAAAAAAATTACAAAAAATTCAAAAAACTTTGCAAGTTATTTCCAAGCAAATTGCATAAAAAACTGCTAAAATTTGTGATAACAAAAATTGAAAACTATTACATGGCCCAGTAACTTTCCAGTAACCTTCAATTACACCTATAGCCTATACAGTAACCTATTATCAAACCCTAGAGGAGGTTCCTTGGCTCTTGAGGCTGGCGAAACCAAAAAACCGACAAACAGTTTGAAAAAGAAACAAATTTTAAACATTTTAAAAACATTGCTCAATTTTGAGATATTAAAATCCTGAAAAGCATTGCAGTACATCTAGAAACCATGCAGTAACCTATTGTCAACCACTAGAGGTTTCTTGACACCTAGGACCGAAAGAACTCAAAAACGCACGAACGAAAGACAAAAATTTTCAAAAAGCTTGAAAAAAAAATAAATTGATAACCATTTCATTAAATCTTTAAACTATGCGACAGCTTTTCATCAAACCTTGGAGGAGGTCCATAGGACCCGGGTGCCGGAAAAATGACAAAAAATTCGAAAAGATATTAAAAAACTTGAAATTGCAAATATTTTAAAAATTGCGGGTATTAAAGTCTTGAAAAACATTCCATTACATCTAGACCCTATGCAATATCATATAATCAAACCCTAGAGGAGATTATGTGGCCATTAGAGGAAAGACGTGAATAAGGGGGCGTGCACAGGGGAGGGGGGGGGGTTGTGGGGTCAACAGTGGGGGTGTCTTCAACCTCTAATAAGCGCCCTTCACACCATAGCATAAGTCTCAAAAACAGTTTGAGCTGAAACAGAGCCCAAAACAGTTCTAACCTTGGGAAGACAAGTTTGCCCGGCAGAGACAATTTAGGGGCCATCTGGACGCCACTAGGAATCACGCTTCCCATGTTTAGCTTCTTGGCCAGGAAACCAACCTAGAGAACAACGCAGAAAGTAAATCACACCTAAGAAAAAGCAGTCTTTAGTCAAGTTAAACATAGTCAACTTTGGACATATTATACTGACTATCGATTTTTTTCAAGCACTCAAAGAAACTTATTAGCAATATGGCGCTGGTTAGTTGACTGTTTATTCTGCAGTTAACATTAATCGAAAGAGGTGTACACTTTCAGTCGTTAGATTGAAAACAGTGAGAATCAAATTAAAATTGTCTAATATACGACATCAAAAGCTCGTTAACAGATGTGGCTACGTTTAGTAGTCAACAAATTCAATGCATTTCTATGATTACAGAGGTCTCTGAAAGTTCCATGAGATTCACAGAGGCAACTTGGCATATCTTTATTGCCATCTATTCATTTGTGCTGAAAGTGACAGCGAGTTTTACTAAGAGGCTACTAACGGGGTTATCGGCAGGAGTGGTGGCGACAGCTACCATAACATTAGAGTGGAATAGAAGAGAGGAGCAGAACACCCAGAACACATCGTACACCAACAGGCTTACTAGCAACACCACTGCAACCTTCAGACTAGGCAGCCGGATGTGAGCGATCAGCGACACACACAGACCTGCAATCATATACATAAAAAACAATAGAATAAATTCGTTTTCATAACGGTACATTAACAAAAACATGCAGATAAGTTCTCATCCAACAAAATTGAGAGATTGTCTGTCTGTTTAAGCACCATTTGAGACCATTCCTAATTCCTAATTAGAACCACCATTCCTAATTAGAATACGAGAACTTCGATAAACAGCATTTCCATAATTTCAAAACGCTAAACGTCAGTTCTCCATAACAGTGGATCCAAATAAAATCTTAAATTTCAAACTATCGATTTAACTAAGTTCAAGTTAAACTTCGAACTTTGACCGGAATAAAAAATCATATAAATTTGGGAAAGAATTTTTTTAACATTGCTCCTAATACAGAAAATAGCTGGCAGAATGCTGGAAACGCCAATGATTCTCATAATTCCAATTAGGATTGACAGAACAGAAATGGAAAAAAATGATTCATGTACAAAAACATTTTAAAGTGCGAACTATTTCATTTCACTGTTAGGCACACTCCTGCTTCTTGTTGAGAGGATACGAGGGCTAGTATCAAAACCAATCAGCATTGCAGAGGGTAGCTTACGCTTATAAGAACAAATTTGAAGTAGCGGGTATCTAAAATTGGGCTTTAAGAGTTTCTTATCTCGTTTAATTTTGATTTAGTTTTCTGATACTGATTCTGTTCATTTTAGATTGCTTTCCGGAACAACTGCTGTTTAAAAAAACTTCGAGCAGAATGAGAGAAGAATGAAACTACCCTAGAGAATTCAAAAAGATTTCATGAAAATGCCAAAAAGCGGCAAAAAGAAGTAAAGCAAAACAAAATTTGTTTTCCTTTACTTCATTTTGTAGCTTTTGACATTCTGCATGAAATCTTTTTGAATTCTCTGGTTCGACGATATTAAAAAAACAGCAGGACAAATCCTGAGAAACAATTCAAATAATTTCAATTGAACAAACAAAACCCGAGACCAAGAATGGATCGGAAAAAATCAATTAGAAAATCTGATTAAAAAAATTGAGAAAACAGTTAAAAAAAACAGTAAGTAATTTTGCCGCATGTGAACAAAAAAGACCACACGCGAGAAAGCAGATTTATCTTTAAACACCGTTTTATTACTCTGCTTTAAATTTAAGTGAAAAAATCACGCCTCAAAATTACCCGATTTTTCGCTCAACTTCCTGTTTCAGCGCGACCAAAATCATAGCTTCAATTTGACTTAACAAATCGTGAAATGTGCGAACAGATCTTAAAACAGACAGCGCCCCAATACAAATAAAATTCTTGGTATTGTACAAAAGACAGCATTCCAATACAATTGTAAAAAGGAGAGCTCCTAAAAAATAACCCTTGAGAGGCTGAGGGCGGCTATTAAAAAGGTCATAATCGAAGCGATGCCTGAGCAGAAAAAATGTTCACCAGGTCAATTTTTTATTGTTTATGGTTAAAACGCCACCTGAATAAATAGTACTACCAGTTAAAAACATAACTGACTAACGTCGGACGAAATGCTCTCAAACGACCGGCGAGCGGTTGGATTCGTCAGTAGCTAGCCACGGTTTAGTGAGGCTAGCTTTAGCTTGATTCGACTCTTCAACTTTTAGTTTTCTATCCTAAATAAATCAAATAAACTGATTTTTTGAAAATTTGCAAAATATTGCAAATTTTAAAAAGCTTCCAGATTTCGCAGAGAGGTTGTTCAAAACTACTTTCTGTCTCTGGAGTTATGTCAAGTAACCCATTTCCAAGACTTGAAAAACTTCGTTGGCCAGTAATGATGGTTAATCTCAGAGAAAAGGACAAAAACACTAAAAAAATTTGAAAACAATCGCAAATTTTAACAAAAATTTGCTAAAATTCAGATAAAAACATCTTCGAAACCATTTCATTGTCTCAAGAGACCATTTCATTGTCTCAGTATCCCTATTTCTATCTTTAAATAGTCCAGCTGGCTCAAAAAATCCATAAACTTAGAACACAAAAATTTTCCGAAAATTTTAAAATTAAATTTTATAAAAAAATCGCTGATGTTGGAGTCATTAAAATATTGATAACCATTTCATTACCTCTAAAAGCTATGCAACAGCTAATCACCAAACCTTGGAGGACCCGGGTGACAAAAAATTCGAAAAATTTTCAAACATTTAAAATTGCAAATATTTTTTAAAATTGCGGATATTAAAATCTTGAAAAAAATCCACTACATCTATAAGCTATGCAGTAACCTATAATCCAATCCTAGAGGACATTAAGTGTCTCTTGAGACTGGAGAAACCTAAAAAAAATGACCAAAAATCTCAAAAAAAAATTTAAATTGAAGTTTCATAAAAAACTGCAAAAATTTATGATAAAAGATGAAAACTAATCCATGGCCAAAACACGTTTTCCAATAACTTACTATCAAACCCTACGGGAGATTTTCTGTTATGCTGAAAAACCTGAGTAATGACAATAAATGTGAAAAAAAAAATGCGAGTTTTGTAAAAAAAAGGCTAAAATTCGTGGTGTTGAAATCTTGGAGAACATTCCATTACATTTAGAAACTATACAGTAACCTATTGTCAAAAATTAGAGAAGGTTCCTTGGCTCTTGAGTCGAGAAAAACCTAAAAACCAACAAAATCATCAAAAAAATTGAAAAAAAAAAGAAAATTTTATCGAAAAATTCCTAAAACTTGTGACAATAAAGATTTTACAACTATTTCATTACCAAAAAATTTTTTCAGTGACTTATTATTAAACCTTTAAGGAGCTTTTCTGGCCGCCTGGTTCTGTAAGAACTTGAATAATGAAAACTAAATGTGCTAAAACAGAAAAACTTTGCACATTTTGTCAAAAAAAAAACCAAAAATTCGTGATGTTAAAATGTTGAAACCATTCCACTACCATTAGAAACTATGCAGTAACCTATTATAAATCCCTAGAGGAGGTTCGTTGACACCTAGGACTAAAAGAACTCAAAAAACGGCAAAAATTTTTTTTATAAGCTTGAAAAGAATTTTTAAAATTAGTATAAAATTGCGTGTTTTTAGTGCTCGGTTGCTCGAACGTAGCACCGTTGGGGTGGTGGTGGGGGGGGGGGGGGACAACAGCGTGATGAGGGTTGGGGGGGCAATAGTGGCGGGGATTCAACAGTTGGGGGTGTCTTCAACTTCTCTTCCGCCCTTCACACCATAAGTATAAGTCTCCAAAACAGCTTGAGCTGAAAGGCTCTAAGAGCACTTAATCACCGCTGGGCGGTACCTGTTTATCCCGTTTTTGAGGACTAAACGTCAAAAGCATCAGACGAAAAATCAGTCAAGCGATAAATCGCATAAAAAAGACCGACAGGACTAATATAATTGCTACAAACTTCGTTTGAGAGCAATTAAACACAAACAACCAATGCTCCTCTCATAAAAATTAACATAGCCGGCTGATTGCCGGAATAGCTGCGTGACATATAATAGATAGAAACAGATACAGATCTAAATTGGAAAAAAAATCGACGCCGCTCAAAAAACTAGGTAAAAAACATTCAGCGATAAATTAATAAAGCTTGTTAAAATTCATTCCGCAGAAGCCTCTTATTAGGGACCTTTACTACACAAATGAGTTCCTTTGACCTTAAACAAATTCAAACTAATCTTAAGTTTTAAAGTGCAAAAGTCATTTTATTGAGTGAGGTAAGTCATGTATGATCAAAATCTAATCACGCAAATAACCTAAAAACTTTTGCTAAAGCGAGTGAGAAATGACGTCACGCGCGCAAATGCCGTTATTGAGAGGAAGAAGTCATTCAAAAAATTTAACTTTTTCAGCTTTGTTGTGTGAACAAAGGTAAAACGAAAAAAGAGCGTCAGACGACGAAACAAAAAAAACCAAGAGCACCGCAATATAGCTTCGCTCAGCTTACAGCTTCGCAGCTATAAAAACAACCACAATACAATTTTGTTGAGCTAACAACTAGCAGCTATAAAAAGAAGACCACTAAAAAAATATCTGTTCAAAAATATGGCACTGCCATTATCTCATTTTCAATTTTATGCAGCCCAATGATCAGTACCCTCGCTTACACTGTGTAGCATCGGTATCAATTCCCACCCACCTTTGACATTGTAGCTTTCAAAATTTCAAGTTATTGGCCTCTTTTTAGGCCACATTGACTACGCTGATTAACAAGGCTCCTGAATATTGTAATACTGTTATGTGATTATTATCAAAGACACCCAAAATGTATACATAATGAAAATTAACTTGCCCATAGAGAGTAGATCCATAAGAAGCCAGTGTCCAGTGAGTAGCCAGGCGAGTACAAGGCAGAGGGAGAGGACAAAAGAGAGTGCTTCAGAGGGCAAGTGGCGACCCAACACCCACCCAAAAGACACCCTGGAACAAAATAATTCATGTACTTATCTCATTGTATCACACACATACAGTAGACTAGTTACAGAGACGGAGTTGCTTATTTTTCCCTGAATAATGTTTTACTTTTTGATTCCCCTTCCTGTAGTTGTTCGAACCCTCCAAATTTATTTGGGGGTTCGGAACTTTATGCCGTCCTGTTTTTCTCTTAGCTATTATCAAATTGTTTATTTCTTGTTCGATGATTGAGATATCGGTGCGTGTCACGCAGAGTGAAAATTTTGTTGAATGAGAGACGATGATCGACAGTTTGAAAGACTGAAAGAACGAGAGTAAAAGTGAAATTATACTGACCTGTTGAGGGTGACAAATGGACGGAGAGCGAGATGACAGAAAGGGTGGATGAGAAAGGCAAAGGCCACCGTTGCCACGCCTACAAACAACATTACAATATTACACAGTTGTTAACCGATACTCAACGCGACTCTCTCTTGGGTCAAGTAGAGCGCGTCAAGATTCGTCACTTTATTGACGGTTTTATCCACTTACAATTTTATTCAGCTCACATTTGATTTATCTGCATTGATTCTAAACTAACTTATGTTGATTTGAAAAATGCGTTTGCTTCTTTCATCAGCCAATAATACATAGCTCAAACTTCATCTAATTCGATCAGTAGGAAATTTAATATTTCAATCCCTCTAAAATTCACATGACCGAAACAGATGCTTTAAACTCATTTAAAGCCCACGCTTTTAGTTTTATAAGCCTTTCCTAGTACTTTGGAACTCAATTACAGCACTCACTTGCTATGGCTAGTGCAAACAAGATCTGGAACGAGTGGAAGAAAAAGAACATGAACAGGAGGGAGATCGATGCCCCGACAGGGAGCAAAAGAGCTTGGCCGGAATCGATTACTTGCACGCCGCCCGCTCCACCCACAAGGTAGCTGGTCGGCTGTTGTTGCGCTGGCGACGGCTGCAGATGATGACGGTTACTGATGCTAATTCTGTCGTTGCACTCTGAGAGAGTCTCCAAGCTTAATTTGGAGGACACATTGTTAAGACAGTAGCTATTAGTATGGCTTTCAGAGAATTGATTAGTTCTGTTGCAGCTGGTAGAGCTGCTTGAGTTGTTACACATTTCACCACAGCAGTTTGCTGCTGCTGCGCGCCCTTAAACAGAAATCAAAAGCGATAAATTTTTGAGCAAAAACAGATTAGAACAAAAAGAGAAAAGCCCTCAGAGAATAGACAGAAGTTTAGGACAGACGCCAATTAATTTGCAAACAACTTTGCATGAAGAGATGCAAAATCAGTTTGATAAAATCCATCGTTTCGTTCGATTATTTTTAGAGTATAACTTTCACAGTAAATTTAGACAACGTTTAGTAGTTGAGTAATATTTGATCGTAGTGGTTTCATTGTATATTAAAATCATTTCTGAAAAAGAAGCAAACTTAACCACAGCTGTTGTATAACCATAACCGACGAACGTCGGACAAATTGCTCTCAAATGACTGGCCAGTGAAGGTCCTGGCTTGGTAGTAGCTCGCTTAAGATTAATGAGGAGGTTAGCCTCACTGCGTGGATGCGGGGAGAAAACCGGGGGAGGGGGATTCATAGAGGGGGGGGGGGGTCCAAACTTCCTTAAATTGACCTTCCAATTATGAAATTAAAATTCGAGAATTTTGGTGAAACGTATACTTAGAGGCTAGTAGATCTCTACGGTCTTAAAGAGCACTCACTGAACACATACTTAATGCCGAATCGAATTTTTGACAAAAAGTCAAAAACGTCATATGAAATACCGAACTACCGCAAACTCGCATCAGGGCCCAAAGAACTGCTGTAAACTTCGTTTGAGAGCAATCAATAGACAGCCGAGTGAACCAAAATCCCGAGGAAAGAAAAGGTTAGAAATGGATAAACAGGAATGATCGGAGCTTCGCCATCGAACCCTGATTATTATCCAACAGTTCTTTGCTACTCACTTGTTCACATTGGAAATTTGTTGAGCCCTGAAACTCAGAAAACAGTCAAAATCCTATCCAACAAGCTACGAAAGACCATGTTTCTGTCAATCACATAGCTATTTAAAACGGAATTTTTGCACCTAAAAAGTTTTACCTTAACATTCAGTTAGCTTAAACTGAGTAAGCTTTAAGCAGTGGTATCTTAACATGGCACTCGAGAAAGACAAATTCATACACTTCAAGAATTCAAATTTTCGGCTATTGAGAACACAATTTTGGCATTCTTACTGCTTAGGGCCTATCCACTAAAAAAGGTTTGGCTTTGACTTTTTCTACATGCTAAATTAATTCCATTTTGCTAAAAACCATTACAAACAAGACTTTTAGAGCGTGTTTGAGGTCTCCTTTTAATGCTATATTGCCAAAAAAATGGCTCGCTGCTTAAATATAACCTGTAAAATTTGTATTTTTTAATAGCAGACGTCAATAGTATTTTTAATTACCCTAAAATAACAAAACTTAAAGCAAACAATCAGTTAAAAACTAGCTATACAATCCCCTTGTGGCAGTTTATCCGAACAGATACCTTTTTTATTTTACTTCTAGTGCAAACAGTTGTCGTTTGGCTACGATTTTTTCCGCAAGAAAAAAATTCATAGACAAATAAGAACGGAATCATTGTCTCAACGTGCATTAATGGCACAATATCTGAAAACTTTATATCAATTAAGTTGTTGTTCAGGTAGAAATTGAAGATAGATCACCTCGCAGGCGGGTTTTCCTTTTTCAACTTTTGTTGGCTATCAAAATTACGCATCAAAACGATATAGGTTTCAAAAGCAATTTACTTTTTCACTTAATTTTCTTCAAGATTTCTTCAGATTTCAAGATAGGCAGTTGAGAAAAATTGTTCTCGTTTTAAATTTTTTCTTGCGGATTGCCAAAGAAGGACCGGTTGAACTGAAGTAAAAAGACTAGGACAGAGATTTTTGTAACACTGTATGAAAATGAAGTCAGTATAGTAACTCAAGTCTTCAGGCTGTAACAAAAGTTAAACAAGACGGCTCCTGTGAGACTACGTCTAAACATACGTCTAAAATTTTTTCAGAAATTCTTCTCAGAGGAAAGATCTTGTAACTATCAGTTCTGCTACGCACAAACAAACATTTTTTCAGGCGCAATCTTGATTACAACTTTTTAATATGAAAACTGAAACAATCACAACCCTCACTTTGACATCATTTTAGCAGATATTAAACCACCTGCATTGCTAATTATTTTGCAATAGAAAAGCCTCTCTGAAAGTTGAATTTCAACAATAGCAATCAGTCGCAAAGAAAAATTATCTTAAACAAACAGACAATAATTTGCAAAAAAATGCACCCTAGCAGAAGCAATAAAATAGTCTGGTTTTGTCAGGTCTGTTTTCCTTTACCAACCAAAATAGTCTGTTTTTCTTTACCGACCAGCTGGACTCAAGATACAGTTAAAAACTTTACTTAAAAATCTTTGATTGTAAAATTTTTTCTTTATGGTAAAAACTTTGTTTCAAGATATCTTCAATTTATTTGCGTTATATTCTGACAATTTCTTAATTTGTACTATTTCAATTTAAATCAAACAAAAAACTGAAGAAAACGTACGAAAATACAGTTTGTAACATTTTTTATTGAAATACGTACGGTTCTAGTATATTAATTATCTCGCAAAAAGCGGCTTCAATAATTCTATGATTCACTCAATTTTGAGGCAATTGGCGAAATTTTTTCAGTCAGGAGCAGTTTATACGGTTCCTGTGTTGACAAAGATGACATTTTTCTTCGTTTGACCGTTTTTTTCCTGTTATCCTCTGGAAACATATGTTATCAATTCAGCTAATTAAAATCATTTAAGAAAAATGTTTTCCACCTCCATAAAAATGTAAATGTTCTGTTAGAAGGTTGAGAGAGAGAGAGAAAAACCTAATGTAAATTGCGCATAAGATAATCTTGACATAGCTTGACAAGAAGCTCTACTTGTTCAACGCATACTTGGTTAGAGAAATGAAGCCTTGAGGAACAAGAAAGAACATGAGAACGGGTTATAAGAGACGCCCAAGTTTGAGAGCTTAAGACCCGTTGGTGTAATTGGGTAGCACACTAGGCTTGCAAGTAAGAGATGCTGTTTGAATCCAATACTGGTCTATTTTCACAGTAGTTGCACCTGAATAGACCCCCTAACATTTTCATTAATTAGTTCCAAGTAAAAACATATAAAGGACTCAAACAGAATTTCCATTCAATCGAACTGCTATCCAAAAATATACTATTTCAACAGCGCAAGCATCAAAAACAATTAAAGGTCGGAAGTCAGGGTTGTTGAAAAAACTTTCGTACTTTCTTCAATTGGTTGCATTTCCTGTTTTTAGGTTTCTTTCAAGAAGAGTGTCCTTTTAAGAACAAAATCTATTATATTGTCGAATAAACATTTAAGAAGAGTTAGGAGTTAAAATTTACAGTAAATTTGCGCAGACACTTCCAAGAAAACTATTTTCCACTTCTAAAATTTTCTGCAGACTGGTGTGTTTTTCAATTAAAACGAAAGTATACTGGTGATATCTTAGCGTGATTTCACATTTCCTGGTCGACCTGAGGCCAAGCTTAAATTAAAATTGACCTGAAGCATCACGCAATATTAACTGAATACAGAATTTTAAAACATTCTCTCGCGCTTAAAAAATTATGTTTTCTGTTGTACAAATGAGGTAAAGGAGGTGGGTTTGAGATTTAGCGTAGGTGCGCAGTGAATTTCACTGGTACGAGATATTTCATCTTTAACTGGTTCTTTCATTTCTGTTTGAATACAATTTCTGGCACTTGAAGATAGCATTTCATTAGAAGGTAATTAGAAGGTAGTAAAGTGTTTGTTTAAGATTTCAACGAAAAAGGGAATATAAATGTTTTCCTTTTCGTTTTTAGTCAATTCCCATATTGCATAGTTTTTCGATTTTGTTTAAATCGGAACTCCTAAAATGGGTACTACGAAAAGAAAGAGACTGCAAAAAATTTTAAAAACAGGCATTCTTTTTCAGTTTTTCTCCTTTGAATACTTAATTTTATTGAAATTTTGTTTTGTTTTCAACAAAATTTGTGCAATCTTAAAAAATAGCGATATAAGTTACGCCTCAACCTTACCCGCCATCCCAAATAATTCTTTTTCATTTTTTAAACAGCTCCCATTTTTCAACCTGCTCTAAAATTTGTAGATTTTCATAAAAATCCAAACAAGCCTCTAGGGGCTATAAATGATGTTCCTTATTTTTCCTCAAAACAAAGCCGGCCTCGCATATATTCCCCCATTTTGAAAAACTGTCGGAACAATAAGACTAAAACATGAAACTTATCAATAATGAAAGCGTTCTTATATTTCATATCGTTCTCATATTGCGTCATTTTTGAAATTGTTTGATGTGATTCCAACAGCCTGTTGGTGCCCAAACATTTGTAAATTAGAACATATCTACAATAGCCAGCCCAATGCAGATATAACGCATCGTATGGTCTCAAATACAATGTGGGAACATTCTGTACCACCAAGAGAATCATACTAGCTTTTTCAGTAGCCGTTTTTTAGTCACATCTCTTAGGCTATCTTAAGTTTCTTAAAATCTCATGTAGTGCATGAACACCAACACACGCTTTGTTGACGGAATAATAGGTCACTTTGCACAGAAAACAAATTCTAAATATATTGATAACTATTTCCTGCCTACATAGGTAACGAACAAAGTATGTTCCAATAACAAAACCATGAAACTGATGTCAAAATAAACATACCTGAGGTAGAATTAGTCATATGTCTAGAGGAGGTTGAAATTGATGCATTGTCGAGTCGACAATTGGTCAGACAGCTGTTTTCAAACACCTTTATGCCAGATGCCTCGCAGGAGTCTGATTGGTTATTGTTAGTTCCCACTAGCCTCTCATTTATACCAACCGATGACTTACATAATGTCGCACCATTTTGACCCAAGCTGTTTTCCAAGGCCGAACGTTTAGCCTGAAATATTTTGAACATAATGGACTGATGCGGACAAGTCGCTCTCAAACGGGGGTTGGAGTGGGTGAGGGGCTTAAAATGATCAAAATAGAGTATGCTAGACCTCTACTGAGCTTCAACGTTTTCACCTCAGCAGCTTTTGAATGAGAGCGATTTATATCACGCAGATACCAAGTAAAGCGTGAAAAACTTACTCGAAAAGTCAAACGGGCCAGACGAAAATCAAAAATTTGAATAACATAGTACTCGCTCCACTCATAGTGAACAATGAAGTCGCGCACGCAATTCAGTAGAATTTGCAAGGGCGAATGAATGAAAAAGCAGATTTCGAAAGATTGTGACGTTGAAATAAAAAACATAGCAGGACAAGACCTGATTTACAATTCGAAGAATTTTTACTGACTAAACAAAAAAAACATAGCGCGCAGATTGCCGGAAAATAGGCTTTGACGTGCTTTATGCACACCGGGATTGATACAGAAAAAGAACAGAAACTGACCGAATTTTTTTCTGTTTTTTCTTCCAGAGTCAAAAAGCCTTGACAAACATAGTCGATAAACTGCCGGAAAAAGCTGCCATGGGAATTCACGTACAACGGGATTGAAACAGAAGACGAGATAGAAATTGATATTTTTTTCCTAAGCTTCAGGTGTTGTAGTTCGGTGTGCAGTTTCAGTTAGATTCCAAATTATACTTAATTCAGCTTCTATATTGAAAGCTATTAAGCTTAAAACTAATGTCAGCTAGCAATGGCTCCAATGAACTTTGATAACTTAAGGACTATGACTTAAAGACCTGGCTCTAGGGGCTTATTCCGTTTCTTTTGATGTTGCTCTTTTGACATTGGTGGTATTCACATTAGGTTTCTCAACGAGTGAGAAAATTAAACAACCGTTTAACAACTGAGTGAATTAAGTCAAGAGTCAAACGTGCAAATCTTGACTTACGTAAAACAAAAACGTGATCAGAAGGTAACGCGAGCTAAAAACATAACTGGCAGATTGCCAGAAAATAGCCGCAATAGCTTTGTAGAACTGCAGTCTCAAAAAAATAGTAAAAGAAACACACCAAAATTTTTCAATAAATGCGGAGATGTTAAATTTTGATTCGTAAAATCTGTATAACTTATTGCTGCTTATTTTAGCTGCTCTTAAATAACCTTTAATTAGAGTGATATACCTTCACTTGACCTTAATTCTTTGAATTAAGGTAACGAAGAGTCAATTTCACGAGTGAGGAAGTCAGTTTTGAGAGCAAGGTAAGTCACGCGTGACCAAGAAATCTTTTTCACGCAAATGAACAAAAAAAAATCGCTCCAATAGGAGTGAAAAATGACGTCACGCACACAATTCAGTTGAAATTGCATGAAAGAATGAACAAAAAACAGATTTGAAGTGATTGAACAAGAATGAACAAAAAACTCGCTTCAATAAGAGCGAAAAAAGATGTCAAGCACGCATTAAGTTGAAATTGAATGAACGAATAAACAAGCAGATTTGAAGTAGCCGTGACGTCATATGGCTTTAACAAAAATCCTGACGACAAAATAAATGAGAAGGCCGCGAATAGCCTCAGCTACCGTTTTGCGGCTATTAAACAAGAGGAGAGCGCCTAAATAGTAGCCGCTGAGAGGCTGACAAATGCTGTAAAAAACGATCCTCAAATTGAAAAAGAATGAAAACAAGTCACATTTCCGCATATGAACAAACAAAACCAAAAACAAAAAAGCGAATTTTTGTTCAAAAATTGTTTTCTCACACATTTCTAAAACTAGAGAACAAATTTTACGCCACAGTACCACTGGCTTTTTCGCGCCACTTTTCGTTGCAGCGTAACGATTAATCTTTATTCCAATTTGTAAACAGATCTTCAAAAGACAGCCGTAAGAATCCAGAAACAATTCAAAGTAGGCATCTACTAAAGCCTCAGCCAACTACTCACTAAAGAACAAATCTACTTAATTAGGCAACAAATTTTAAAACAACAGCAAAAATCTGTGAAAAATTTCTTGCACGTTGCAACTCAGAAACAACTATTGGCAAAACAAAAATCAAAAAGCTAGCATAGATAAAAAGGACCAACACGACTACAACCATTGATTCAAACTTCGTTCGAGCGCATTTCAAAAGAAAATTAGCATCCGTATATTTTCGTGGCTATTAATAATATATTATTAAACATACCCGGCAGATTGCCGGAAAAAAGCCACCGTTGATTCCAATAAGCATGATTGGGATTGAAAGATTAGAAGATATAGAAAAAAAAAAAGATTTTTGTACAAAAACATTTTTTAAGTCCGCTTTATTTTGATGGCATTTCGTAGTTGAACATACTTCTGTTTCCTAGAGAGAGGCTACAATGGTTACTATCAATACCAATAAGCGTATGAGATGGTAACTAAGACTTATAGGAACGACGTTCAAATAGCGGGCATCTAAAATTGGGCTTTATGGGTTTATCTCGTTTCTATTTCTGACTTCAATTTTTTATTCTGACTCTGTTCATTGTGAATTGCTTTGCTGAGCAACTGATTATCAAGTTCACTTTTAGCAAAATGAGAGAAGAGAGAAACTAGCCTAGAGAAGTCAAAAAGATTTCACGCAAAATGTTGAAAAAGCGGCAAAATGGTAAAGCGAAAAGTTCGACGAAGTAAAAAAACATAGCAGGACAAATCCTGACGTACAATTCAAAGAATTTTCATAGACTAAACAGAAAACTAGACCTAAAACGGACTAAGAATGGACTGCAAGAACCATTTAGAAAAAAATCCGATCAAAAAAATCGAAAAAACAGTAAAAATCAAAGTCAATTTGCCGCATGTGAACAAAAAAACCACTAGCGAGAAAGCGAACTTTTGTTCAAACACCGATTTCTCAATCTACTTTGAAATTGGTTGAAAAAATTTTATACTGCAAAACCACTCGCTTTTTCTCTCCACTTCCTGTTTCGGCGTGACCAAAATCACTACTCCAATTTGACTTCAAAAATCATGAAAATGTGTGAACAGATCTTAGCCGGAAGATTCCGGAAACGACTCGAAGTGAAAATCCATTTAAACGCCATCCAACTACTCATCAAACAAAACGTGCCCTCACTAATTTATGATTATCTTGAAACAAAGTCATGAAACAAAATAGTAAAAATAATAAAATCAAATCTGTTAAAACATAAAAAATCCTGACTCTGTTCATTGTGAATTGCTTTGCTGAGCAACTGATTATCAAGTTCACTTTTAGCAAAATGAGAGAAGAGAGAAACTAGCCTAGAGAAGTCAAAAAGATTTCACGCAAAATGTTGAAAAAGCGGCAAAATGGTAAAGCGAAAAGTTCGACGAAGTAAAAAAACATAGCAGGACAAATCCTGACGTACAATTCAAAGAATTTTCATAGACTAAACAGAAAACTAGACCTAAAACGGACTAAGAATGGACTGCAAGAACCATTTAGAAAAAAATCCGATCAAAAAAATCGAAAAAACAGTAAAAATCAAAGTCAATTTGCCGCATGTGAACAAAAAAACCACTAGCGAGAAAGCGAACTTTTGTTCAAACACCGATTTCTCAATCTACTTTGAAATTGGTTGAAAAAATTTTATACTGCAAAACCACTCGCTTTTTCTCTCCACTTCCTGTTTCGGCGTGACCAAAATCACTACTCCAATTTGACTTCAAAAATCATGAAAATGTGTGAACAGATCTTAGCCGGAAGATTCCGGAAACGACTCGAAGTGAAAATCCATTTAAACGCCATCCAACTACTCATCAAACAAAACGTGCCCTCACTAATTTATGATTATCTTGAAACAAAGTCATGAAACAAAATAGTAAAAATAATAAAATCAAATCTGTTAAAACATAAAAAATCTGATCAAATTTTGTTATAAATTGAGATCCCAAAAAAACTATCTCTGCCAAAATAACTTCATCAAACCAACCAGTACTTACAAAAACTGCTTATGTAAATTTTGAAAGAATACTTTAGGCTAAATTATGAAAAAAAAGCTCTAAACAACTTTCACTGAAAAACTGGAAAAAGTTACTAATTTTTTTTTAATATTTCAAATAATATATAAATCCAAAGAAAAATTCCCTTCAGCCAATAGGGTATCCAGATGCTCGCAAAACAATAGGCAAGTCATAATAGGCTAAAAACAGAAAAAAAACGAAAAACAGCAAAAAATTAAGAAAAATAGTTCGAATTTTCGCCATTTTTTTGTCATATTTCTCAACAAAAAAAAATTCTTCCCCACAATTGTAACTAAGTGTTATATTAATATTGCTCAAGTGGAAGGAGTTTCTTCAATACCCATTTGAGCCAGTGAAACAAAATAATTGTCAAGAAAACGCAAAAATTATCCCGAAAATCAGCGAAATATATTAAAAACCACCGAATTATCATAAAAGTCATATGAATTTCCAGAAACCTTCAAACCACTACCGAAACCAGCCTAAAATTAAAACAAAATCATAACCAAACCTCTTAACGAAAACAAATAAAAAACTGCTATAAAATGCCGCACGTGAACAAAAAAATTTCGCTCGCTTAGAGAAAATTTTTGCACACATCAATTTCTCGCTCTCTCAAAAACAACGGTATGAACAAAAACCACTCTCTTTTCGCTCCGCTCTTCACTTTTGTTCAGCACCAAAATCACTCCCAATTTTTTCACGCGTTTCATTTCCCGCTTCAAAAATCACTCCAATAAAATTGATTAAAAAAACATAGCAGGACAAGTCCTGACGTACAATTCAAAGAATTTTCATTGACTAAACAGAAAACTAGACCTAGAACGGACTATGAATGGATTGGGAAAATCATTTAGAATTTGACTTCAAAAATCATGAAAATGTGTGAACAGTTCTTAAAAAAAAGACAGCGCCCCAATACAATTCAAATTCTTTGAATTGTAAAAAAAAATAGGAGCGCTATAATAGCCGGCTGAGAAGATGAGGGCGGCTATTAATCATGATTTCATCATCTGACCTAGACGCGCTAACCTTCTGATGACTTTGTTGGTGGCAACTTGTTTCGAAGCAGTCGCAAGCTGGTGAAGTTGGACTTTTGAATTTGTTTTGGTTGAAAGACGACTTGTGTCTATGCAATGACGTCACTATAAGTGATCTACCATTTTCTCCGGTGTTGCGCACGTTTCGCTTTTTGCTATCTTTCGTGTCGGGCAAATTCACCGAGTCCAATTTCATTGATCTGCGAAAAACAAGCAAATAATATCCCATTTTTACACATATCTTTTTTTGGTCAAAACCTGTTTTCACAAGTTCTCTAAATCACAATTGACATTACTGTGACTATCAGTTTCAGATCTATTCGAGATACTGAATCAGAAATGCAACTTTGTCCAGTTTATCTTTATCAAAATCCAGTGTTTAATAGATCAACTATTTTGGGGACTGCTGTAATTGTGCAAAAACTTTCATACGATTGACTACTGCAGGCAACATCGGCCAAAGAATATCCGACTTGATCAGTGTTGGCTATTTCAAATCTGAAATTTTCATTCTTCGACTTTCGATTTGCTGCCCAACTCTAATATCAGTTGTACAGGCTAATACCATTAAGCTGTAAAAATCAATCCCAATCTAAAACGAAAAGGTTTTAAAACACTTGAACCACATTAAAGAAAGCATCAGAAACTGTTTATAATTGTATAGCGATTATTGTATTGTTATCAAATAGTACCTGTAACTGCCGTAAATGATGAGGAGTAAAGACACAGCACACGTAATCCACTTCGAGACATCCAACAACTCCACCGCCATCCACCCAATCATTCCGCCTCCACCTTCACTCATGGTTCACTCAATCGCTAATCGATTACTTCTTTCAGCTTGCCCAGAAGGAAAGGGCACGAAAAATATCAGTAAATTATATCACAAGTATTTCATTTAAAATCCATGATAACCTGAAATTATGAAACGAAGGATCAATAAATTTTTCTTTCTGTGGATATCAAAGATTAGTCAAGAAAACAGCAAATATTGTTTTGAGTAATCAACGATGCCGTTAAAATATACAGAGCATCTAGAGATCTTACAGGTCATAATGAACGAATAAGACACACAGCATCAGACACTGAGTATTTAAGCAAACTATTCAATAGACCATTTCTTGTTTGTTCACGTTACAACAAACTTTGACTTATTTCTAACAATATGATTTACAAGATTTACAGTTGACGGTAAATTTACGATATGAGAATTGAAATCTTTAAGACTATTAACGACGAGCTTTTGCAAGTGTTACAGAAAAGACAACTCGCGTTGTACAATAGTTCATGGTAACGGAACTGGAAGTAGTCTAAGGAACAATAGCTACATTAAAACAGCGTTAAAAGCTACAATTGAATGAGATCGAAATTTTAAAATGGAGTACTGCTTCCTTCTGCCGGTGTATGATGACGGTACATTATAACTTTTGCACCTTTCTAAAGGTATATTTGAATTGTAATTGCTTGAATCATAGTACCGCCTCTTATTAGGCTGCACAAATACTCATTGATGTAAAAACGCACATTAGTTTGTTCATACATGCTTATGAGAACAAAACATTTAACTTAAACACTATTTATAAACTAAATGCACGTATGCCTTCGTTACACACCAACGGACAAAACGAAAATTCATCAACTCTTGATAACGCTACAAGCCTAGAAATATCACGAAATGATGAAAAAAATGAGAGGTTTCTTAAATCTACAAAAATCAAAATGTCGAGTAAATTAGTTTAAAACAACATCTTAAAATTTCTCTTTTTAAATAATTGTGTCGTCTTAATTCGAGAGCTCTTCCATTTTTTGCCTCAAAAAATTTTCCAATCTCAATGTACTTTAAGGTCAACATCCACCCCGAAAATAATCAGGAAATGGTCCACATCGAAAAAAAAAACCTGATGGATACCCGTTAACCTGATGGCTATTGGCAATAACCCATGGTGATACATGATTTGTAATAAAATACAATAATAAAATCTTATAATTTTCCTGAGAATAATTAAATGAAATATAAGCGCTATGTATGATTATCGCTAACGAGATATCACATTTTCCTAATATTCGCATGTTATTGCCTAGTCTTCATTGTAATGTCATAACTGTCTTCCCTTTATATGATGTCCTGTTTCTAGCACAATAAAGCATCTATTGCGCTTGACATCACATCACATTGCTGTATGATTTAGTATGAAATTTTACCCTAGTAAGAAAACCAATAAATCCTCGTAGGCATTCAAGGACAGAAACAAAAATATCTCTGCTGAAAATACACACAAAAAAGCATTACAGACTTAAATTTTATTATTTTGAGATCAACATGTATATAACTGACAAACTAAAAATTATCGACAAAAATTCAGTCATAAGATCCTGCAACATCCGCAACTTCAATCCATCACAATTCGGACAATTAATACCATCACAAATTCAATCACATGATTCTGCTACTGCTTCGTTGTCATTGCAGAGGAATTGATTCAACCCAGGGACCAGCAACGCTTGTGAGTTTTTACTAAACAGAAGTCAAATCAATCTGTTTCCATGACTTCCTCCTTCACTAGATCGAGTTCTATCTTCATAACTTCACGTGTCTTCACAGCCGTCGTTCCAGGAGCATACGAATAGTCGCCCGTTCTAAACAGTTTCCAAATTTGTACAAAAGAAATCTAATATACTGATGCTCAAATTAAGTGGCGAAATTCAGTGGAAATAGATCCAAATGTACAAAAAAGAAAATTCCATTCTTTATTTTAAAAAAATAGCAACTAATTTTTTTTGTATTGATATGATCAACTAAGGCACATGCAATAATCAATATTATGCGATGATCCAAAATAGCCTATTCAATTTCAAATTTTCAAAAATAATCAGCGGCGCTTTAAAAAGGCAATAAGCCTTCAGCGGCCACTCGGTTTGATGCTCTTCAACATCTACTGATGAAATTTGTACTTGAGTACTAACCGAAAACGAATCTATTATTACAATAGTGCGTCTTACTTAAATAATTAATTCCCAAATTGTTCGTTCTAGCGTTCATTTAAATAGATAGTTTTTTTTAATTCTTTCATATTTTTCTTTAACTTTTCACCTTTTACAGAGCAGTAAGAGATAGCGGTTCTTCGCTATTATTATTTAGTATCTTAAATATTCACTCTTTACAATTTGTATTTCAAAAAGCTGCAAGAATTCTGCAATCTATTGACTCAATTCAAAATAGAAGTTTATAGACCTGACTCCCTTGACGTTCTCTGAGGCAAATGTTCTCAGGTACTCGGTGGAGCCCTTTTTAATCACACATAAATCTACATTGGATCCACTGCCCAGGTCGTTGAAGATACCAGCACTGATGGCCTCTTTGGCCAACTGCTTTGCACTCTCCTCCTTCAAAACAAACAGCTTTTACAAGTTGCTGCACTTATATACGCTGGCTATCAAAGAAGACAGACAGTTAAGCAAACCAAAATTTCCAACAATAGACCCAGTAAGCAGAAACTATTGGACACTGCTCTGCTGCGATAATCGATTTCTTACGATTTTTCGACTCCATCAGACTGCTTATGAGGTGCATAACCATGAACAGCGACGTTTTGAATTCAAATCGGTTAAATGTAATCCGATTAAAAATGAGAAAACTTGTTAGACGAGTTTTGGCAAACAAGCGGTTTGTATCAAATGTGAAAGCAAAAAAATGCAGGAAAGAAAAATAATGTATTTGTATTCTTTCTCCAGTTAAAACAAAAGGCTTTAAAAATGATACTTCACGGTCTAAGTATGCAAATATTTTGATGCCCTTAACTGGGAACTCGACAAATCTACAAGGTGATGTTTACCCTCTCATTATTCCAGTAATCATCCCCTCTTAATATCACATTACCTAATAGCAACTCAATATTTCTAAAATGAACGTGGTCAGAGTACTCAAACAAAACTAAAAAAAAGTAGGCAATTTACAAGCAATTCACATAACGAGCCGTTAATACAAACATCTTTTTAACGTTAGCATGAATTGAAAAGGTAACAAAAAGGGTAGAACATAAACCGACCCACATCTGAAGATTTGCTCTCGGGTGTTATTCAAAAATTTGTACAGTTTCAAATCCCGACTCCATGGGTACCACCCGCAACTTCTAGGATAACCGTCAGATATCTTAACTACTAAGCCATATCGTCTTTGCAAATTCAACGCCAAAAATTGCGTTTATATTAACAACAAACTTTTTTCGGAATGGAAACAATTGAGAGCACTCAAAATTCAGAAGTCAAGCGTACAAAATTAACTTGAGAGAAGAATGCTGTAGAACAAAAGAGCAAAAAACGGTCAAGCAAAAGTTTTGCATAAAAAAGACACATACACGGTTATAAATATTGCCTTAATCTTCGGTCGAGAGCAATTAAAAATCAGAAAATTGTAAAAAAAAATGGAAAAAGCTGCGGAGATCATCCGAACCAAAAGCTGCTCAAGGGAACTTTCAAAAACGGAAAATTAACAAAAACGGTATAACACTGGGACAAAAAATTAAAATAAGTGTTGTTAAAGTCAACCAAGCCAGCAGTTACACAATTCATTTTCAGGCAAAAAACAACCTTTAAAAAAACCAAAACAAAGCCGGCAAATTGCCGGAAAATAGCCTCCGTTGATGCGCCTCGTAGATCGGGATTGAAACAGAAAAGGAAAGATTGAAATTGATAAAATTTGTTCCTAAGTTTCAAAAATTCTTCTAATTCAATGTGCAGTTTCAGTTAGATTCTAAACCTATACTTACTTCAGCTTCTAAATTGAATGGTATTAAGCTTAACACTAATATCAGTTAGCAATCGCTCTAATGAACTTTGATAACCTAATGCACTATGACTCAATGACCGGGCTTTATCAGTTTATCCCGTTTCTTTTGATTTTGCTCTATCGACAATGATCGTATTCACTACAATGCGTAATTCAATGCGTGAATGAATTTAAAATCCATTCAGTTGAAACAGTGAGTGAGGTAAGTCAGAAGTGTAACGTGAAAATCGTGACTTATGCAGAGCGAAAAACGTGACCAAAAGGTTAAGCGAGTTTAAAAAAAGAGAGTGCCTAAATAATAGCCGTTTGAGAGGCAGACGGCGGCTATTCATTAAACGGAAAAGCGGGTCAGAAAAAAAGGGGTTTCAAATTCAACAAAAGAAATAACCGCAACAGGAACGCGAGCACAATTCTGAAAAATAGTGCCAAAGTCTTCAAACGTTGAATAGCGTCATTTTGGAACGTAACTTAAATTTATTTAAGCATCATTATTGAACATTTACTATCTGGAATAACTATCTATGAGAGAGCAATTTATAACAGTAGAAAAATGAGCGAAAAATTTACGAAGGTTCCACGGGTAAGCAACGAAGGTTCCAAGAGTAAGAAAAAGCAATTTGAATTAAATACTACCAGCAAAAATAGGAGCTTCAGCTATTTCTCAGCTTAGTGGAGATCAATTATGGGAACTTTAACTTAATCCCTTCAGCGTTTACCACTTTATTGTGATTCAAAGACAAAATGTATGGAAACCTCTTGCAACTACAATCTAACTCTTCAATTATAAAAAAGGGAGAGAATAAGAATACATTTCATTAACATTACTATTAACATAACATAACCGTCTTACTTCGGGCAAATTGCTCTCGAACAACAGGCGAGCTTTTGGGTTCAAATTGTTAAAGACTAAGCAAATTCTATGAGCCTTTAAGAAAGCCGTATAAGCCTAGTAAGCTGAAATGCTCTAAGAGCCCTTAATTTACTCCGGGCGTTACCTGTTTAGCCCGTTTTTAAGGACGAAAAGTCGCAAGGGTCAGACCAAAAATCGGTCAAGCGAAAAATCGCATAAAAAAGACCACAGGACTAAAATAATTGCAACAAAATTCGTTTCATACATCGCAAATACTTTGCGTTGTCTTGATTGTAACGGTTAACAATGTTTTAATCGATAACGATTATATTAGTATTTCATAGCAATCGACTTGCTTTTAAGTCGGCTTACTTTCACTTCGCTTACTTTGCTTTTAGTAGTATAGTTATCTATAGTCAATAGAGGCCTTAAAACTGAATGCTTACATCCATATCTACTTTGTAACCCGCTTCCAGCACGGATATAGCAGCCAGAGACCCTGACCCCATGGCTATAAATGGCAAAGGGGAAGTGGCGCCATTTGGAGCAATCTCGAACAAGTGAGGTCCAGTGTGATCAACGCCTCCCAGAATAAGAGCTGCCGAGATGTACCCTTGGTAACTGAAACACAACAAACAACACAGTACTCTTTCTCAACTACAGTTAAAATTTAGAAGTGCAAAATATTAGCCTGTTAGCGATATGATATTTTCCCCCTTAAACAGCGACCAAAATAGCAGCGACCATAAACGGAAGAGTAGAGAAATGGTAACGACTCTCTTTCATCAGAACAACGTACCTATAAAATTGACGACAGACACTGAATCTGGATGCAAACTTCAATGCATAAAATTAAAACATCTACACTCGTAGACAAAAGTAAGCGCATAGAATATATTTTTGCATTGGAAAATGCCTGTGAAGTCAATTTGAGGCAAAATAACTTCGCCCGTTTTTTTTTTTGCATTTTATATCAATCGACGCATAGTCATCAGAACTAAAACATCTTTATTCAGTTAAACTGAAACGTTTGTCTACCTAGGAAAACCAGATAGAATGTGACTGTAAGTAGCAGTAAACTGAGTCCCACGTTAAATTTCTTCTGCTTACTGATGCTTTTAAGTAAGAAATTAAGTAAGAATTTGCGTTGTGAAGTTAACATGCTGTTGAACAAGTAACACAGATTTCACGTGGAACTCAATTAACTTCTACTTGCTACTCAGGTAAAACTGACCACCTTCTATCTGGATTTTCTAAGTAAGCAAACATTTGAGCTTTGCTGAATTTAAAAATTGATGATCGTAGGTTGGTTGAAAAAAAAATCTGAAGAAACCGCCAAAAAAATCTGACTTAAATTTACTTCAAAAACAGACAATTTACCATGCAAAACTTCCATTTGTGCGTTTACTTTTCAATGTACACTGAACGTTAGAAGTAAATTAGCACCCCCTAGTTTTGCGAAGTAAATATTCAAATTTTGACCCAATGTTACTCCACCTTCGGATCAAATTCCGGAAAAAAAATTACATCATTGAACCTCTTGGCTAGCTATCTTGCCTTGCCTACTTTTGAAATTGAGATACTACCTAGGTGTCGTTAAAAGAAAATTGTCTCGAAATGTGATATGTTTTTACGTTGGCTCGAGTAGAATTCAGTTTGCATTTGCGTTAAAATTTAGAGAGAAAAGATGTGAATAAAATGTAAATTCATGAAAACTTTCTTCTTCATGTGATAGTTAGGTAGAGTTCATAAAATTTACATATAAGTATCTGGTAAGGTACTGTTACGTATTATCCGAATTTCATAAGCAGGCAAGGCGACCAGCCAAGATAATCAATGGTGCAAAAAAAATTGAAATTCGAATTCAAGATAGATTTTTACTTTAATAGGGGGTGCTGACTTAATTTTGACGTTCAGTTTAAAAAGATGACCGGATATAATTGACTTTCTGGTCTACTCTTCATTCAGCTTCTAAATATACCATGAATTATTCTGGTAGGAATACTTTTTTATTAATATATCATATATGACAAAACTTCAGCAAAAGTCAGCAGCAAAAACCATTTTTTTAATTGATTGCCACCAGTCCGAAAGTGCAATGTGCATGAACGTGTACTTCAACTCGCAAGTTTGGAAAGATTGCATAAATGGTGGTTGGGATAAACCTTGCATAAGTAATGGTGGTTCCTTATGGACTTACTTGAAGAGATACTGTTTGAGTCGCATCATGGCTGCTAACACTCTAGGGGGTTTGTTGCCACTGTTCAACTTGACCAATTTCATCTCCGCAGCCACCTAAAAGGAATATCACATCAGTGGCTCATTTCTCTTTTCAAATGTCTCCTCGACAGATTTGTCTAGCGTGCAATCATGAGCGAAGCTCAGAATCAATTTTCAATAAATCTTTAAATTTAGAATGTAAAATTTAGTAGAGTGCAATTAACGGTTTTATGACAATCTAACCAATGCCAAAACACACAACGTACCAAAATATGCAATGCCATTATATCCAATTTATTCCCTTCGATCATATTCCAATTACAAATTAGCACTCGGTATATTAAACTTAAGCGGATAGTTTAACCCAATGTCAGGTTGCTATAGTTCCATGTCAAGTCCCACAGGCAGCTGAGGCGTGGCTAAATGCACTAGCTAAATATTTTTAAAAATTGTTCTGGTAGTTTTTAACATTAGGATAAAGAAAGAAAGAAAGAATAAATTTCTCCTTTTTATGATAAATCAATTTAAATCAACAATTTAATTACTTAGATTATTATCAACATTATTATATATCATAATAACAAAAGATATCTCGGAGAGGACAGATAGACGGGGCTATTAAACCCACCTAGTATCTGCCCTGGCTAAACTTGAATAGTTAAGAAGAGAAAAAAACGATAACTAAAATTTTTGATGCTGAAAACAGAAAACGGTTTTTGAGCTCCAAAACAATTCTATTTTTTGAACTCTATACCTACTACGCTATCACTGTATGCTGTGTCTTGATTTCCGAGAGTAACGCTGATTCCTTGCAAATATAAATAAAAGAAAGTAAAAAAATTCTGCAATTCGAATTTCTTCGTCGATTTTCTATGTGTAGACTTCGTTATATTCCAAAAATAATACCATTTTTGAGTCCATTCCAAAAATAATACCATTCCAAAAATAATACCATTCCAAAAATAATATCAAAAATAATACCACTAGAGTTCATGGAATAGAAAAAAATTGAAAAAAAAATGGAGGGTGGTGGGCAAACTACTTAAAAATGTGGGATACCAGCTCCTCATTATTCAGCAAGTAACTTTCTTTAAATTTATGATAAAATTGCAATATTTGTTGCCAATTTTCGTTTTCTATGTCTTGTGCTAGACGTTCATTCTTTCTCAGTGTGTTAAATAACCTTGCACAACGATATGAAATAGAGGAGCGCTCAAACTGCGTTTTAAAGGGGAGGCTTTAGGTAGTTTTAGGTAGATCTTCTGGTGTTTCTGGTACTATGCTCATACTCAAAGAGTTCATTTAGATAAGTTTCGCTACGCATCTTTTTCAATGATTTCAGGACAAATTTCAGCAGCTCATAAATATGAAACTCGAATACTGTTAGTAATTTATTAGAGATAAAAATGTCCCTACAACTATCTGACAATTTCCTGACATAAAAGAATTTTAGATTTTTTTCTGAAGAATGTAGATAGGTAGAAGCGACGAGTAACTGCAACATCCATATACTAAAATACCGTATTGAACTATTGGGTTAACATTGCTTCGATAGTTATCAATTAGCTGTTTTCGGGGTACATAGTGACGCAGCTTACATATAATACCACACTGTTTTGAGAGTCTTTTCTTAATATACTCTATATGTGATTGAAAACTTAATTTACTATCTGCATAGATTCCGAGATACTTAAAAAGATTACAAACTTCAATAAAAACATCATCAAACTTAAACACTGATTTGGAAGCACTATTTTCATTCCTTATATTCATTTGTACTGTTTTATCCATATTTAGTATTAACTTATTAGCAATCAACCAAATATTGATGTTTTGCAGATCTCCTGGCACTGAATTAATGTCTTTGTTGATTGCGGTGAGGTTTGTATCATCCGCAAACAATATAACATCAAGACACTTGCAAACTAATGGCAGATCATTGATATGAATGAGGAAATATAAAGGACCCAGAATTGAGCCTTGTGGAACCCCACAAACAATAGAATTCCACGAGGAGCAAGCTCCATTTACTATAACCCGCTGTTGTCTCCCTTTTAAGTATTTTGCTATTCAATTTAGAGCTGGGCCCCTGATGCCATTGTTTTCGATCTTTATTAATAAGATATCATGCTCAATGATATCAAAAGCTTTTTTAAGATCAAGAAAGAAACTGATAACTTTTACATTTTGACAATTCAATCTTAATTTTTCAAGTAATTCAACAAGCGCGTCAATAGTGTTGTGTTTGGTACGAAACCCAAATTGTCCATTGAAGAGCAAATTATGATATTCGATGTAAGCATATATGCGAATGAACAAAGCACGCTCTATAATTTTACTCCATACAATTAGCAGAGAAATCGGTCTGTAGTTATTTTCATCTAGTTTAAGTCCATCCTTGTGGAGGGGAATTACTTTGGCCTTTTTCAGATCGGGAAATATTCCTTCTTCGAAAGATTTATTGATTATCTGGGTTAGGTATGGAATCGTAACATTTGATGATAATTTGACTATGACATTTGAGATATCGTCAACACCAGATGAAAATTTACTGTCTAGATTATTAATGATTTCCCTAACCTCATCAACTGTTATTGGCTTTAAATACATTGAGTGGTTAACTTCGTCCATTCTGGGTAAAGGAATGTCTTTAATATTTTCTTTCAACTTCGGACCAACATTGAAGAATGTGTTAAATTCCTCAGCGATGTCAGCGCTGCTTGGATCAGTGCAACGTGCATTGCATGTCTACAACGCAGGTACTTGTGAACTTTTTAGATTGTTCCTTTAATATCACTTAGTAACTTATATGTTTGCCTTGAGTCTCCAATACATGATTCGAATTTTTGCGCATAAAACTCTTTTTGAGCTTTTTTAACATTTTTTCCAAATTTGTTGCGTAATAATTTGAATTTTTTTGCTGCCTCATCCTGCGGATTTTGTTTCATGCTACGATGTGCTTTATTTTTTTGGAAGCGCAGGTTTTTAAATGAGTTTGTAAACCATTTCGGTACTTTTGATCTTTTATCAGCCAAGCATTTTAGAGGAGCGTACTTGTTAGTGGTTTCCAGGAAAAGGTTGTTGAATTTAGTAAACAATTCATTGGTACCATCAAATTCTAAAAAGTGACATCGATTCCTTAGGCTCCAGTCTAAATCAGTTAAATAATTCGACAGTTGTTCTTGGTCTTTTATAAAGCTTATATCTCTAAATGGCAAATAGTTTTGTTCAGTATCAACATTGATTGGCCACTTCATTAGGATCGAATAATGATCTGCAAAGTTTTCATGCGTTAGTACACAAAATTCAGGGCTGGCAAAATTTTGATATATAAAATAATCTAGAAAAGTTGAGGAGTTAGAAGTTTCCCGGGTAGTTTCAAGATTAGCAAGCTCAAAATCATTAGAAGATATCGTGCATAGGTAATTTGATTGTAATTGATTCTTTACATGAGTGTCGATGTTAAAATCACCAGTTATAACGGTTGGACAATTTAAGGAAGTTAAATCAATCAAAAAATTATCCAATTTTTCGACGAATTTGTTTATTTGTTCTTGGTGGATTGTAGACAGTAGCCAATTTAAACCTGTATTTTTTGTACTGTAATGAGACCATTTCTGTTGAATGTGTTTCTAATAAGGACATGGAATCCTGAATTTGTATCATAACACCTCCGCCAAGTGTATTTACATTCTTAACTGCATAATTATTATAGCCTGGAACCAATAAGGAATCGATGTAATCGTTATCAGTTAACCAAGTTTCAGTGAGACATATGAGATTTGGTGGAGACTCAAGACTATGTAAAAGTGCTTCCAAATCATTTAAATGCTTTTTTAACGAACGAACATTCACAGTTAATATAAACATAGTAATTGGTTTGAGGACAAAATCATTTAGCACAGAAATAGAAAAGTTTTCGGTTTCACTAATATTCATAGTAGGATCGAAAACAGTTCTTTAAATCATGTAGACTATAACCAAGATTAATTGCACCTTCATATAAATTAAGAATTTTGTAAACACGGTTGTCATCTTTTTTGGTGTACAAAATAGAACCATCTTTTGCATATGCTGAATTTAATCGGTTGTCCTGTTTCATCATGTTGAGGAACATCACTCTTGGTCGGCTTATGTCTTCGAAAATTCGAATATTACTTCCTTTTTCAAGCAAAACTTTCTTCTTTCGCAAAACATCGATCTTAGCAACCCGCCTTGAAAATTTGACAATAATTGGCTTGACCTGGCCTTTGCGAGAGGGTAGCCGATGAGCAATAGAAATATCCTTTACATCGACACATGTTTCTAGGGTGTTAGCTAGCGCAAGCACTTTCTCCATAGTTTGATGTAAATTTTCGCCAAGAGGTTGCCCGTTCTCGTTTAAATCTTTCTGAAGACCAAGAATTTTGACGTTGTTGCCTCTATTGTAGGTTTCGAGTTGCTCTGCCTCGCATCTTGCCAACATTTCATTCTTCGTGTCAACAAACTCAATGTCTCGCCCCACATTATCGATGATCTCAATTTTCGCCTTTTTCACTGCTTCTTCGATCTGGTGTTGAACGTACATTGCATTTCACAGACAATGTTTTCTATTATGTTAGGGATTGCATTGTTGATTGTGCTAACTATCGTGCCTTCAATTTTCTTCCAAATATCAGTTGTAATCATCTCACATTCGTTTAAGGGACTTAGTTCTGTGCAAGGTCTTTTTGCCGTGCTCTTCTTTTCGCCCGGTGTTATTGGGGTTTGATCGTAGGGTCTTAGTGTAGGCATTGCGTTGTCATTGCTCGCGTTTGCATCTGTTTGCAATTCCACTTCAAACTGAGTGGGTTCAGTGGGTTCTTCACTTGAGGACATTTTCACTTCTCTATTTAATAAGTTTATCACAACAATTAGGATAAAATATTGGGTATACTTTGCGTATTTTGGCATTGAGTATTCTGTCCTAAAACCACAATTAACATCTATTCGACAAAGTTCAGGAAGTCGCGCAACACAATACTCACGCCTTAATTTCTATCCAGGAATCACCAACCAAGATTCAATACACGAGAATGATTTTATTTCTCTGTCAGAAATGTAGTCATTAAGACATAACCAACTAAAGTCAGCAGAATTGCTCTCAAACGACTAGTGGAAACTGAAATCTGTTACAGCCTGCTTCAGTCCGGTGGGGGGAGTAACTAAATTTACATTCATAAATAGTGGCTTCAATTGACATCATTAGAGGTTATTATATGCAACTAACCCCTAATAAAAAATTCAAAAATACACCAATTTTGGGGCACTTTTCATTTGAATTTTAGTAATGAACTGCCGCCACTTAAGTTAAGCTGCTTAAAATTGTGAAACATAGCCGGAAGTTTGCCGGAAAAAAGCCGCGATAGACGCTTGTGGCATTCCATGAATTGAAACAACTAAAGAAACAAGATAGGCAGATTGACCAAAAGTCCTTTAGTTGATCACTAGATTTTTTGGGTTAGATACGTACTTCAATTTTACGACACATAGGCCTATAAGGAAAAACCCTAGAAGAGCTTTCTCAAAATTGATATTCAGAATCAAAAACTCAAGACCAATACTCAAGAATTAGGGCATAAAAGTTTGGCACCACTTAGATGCACACTATTGATATTTCATTAGTAAATGTTCATAAAAATTAAAGTTCCATAAGTGAGTTCAGAAATCATATTTTTAGTGAGGTAAGTCACGCAATTGACCTAAAAGCAGAAATGACGTCACGGTAAGACGAAACAAAAATCTGTTAGAAACAAAAAAAACATAGCAGGACAAGTCCTGTCGTACAATTCAAAGAATTTTAATTGACTATACAACAAACTAGACCTAAAACGAGCTAGGAGTGACTTGGGAAAACCATTTCTGAAAAAATCAGTTAAAAATTTAAAAACATAGCTGGCAGATTGCCAGAAAATAGCCGCAATAGATTCGTAGATCGGCAGTCTCAAAAAAAAGTAACAGACAGACCAAAAAAATTCGTCTTTTCATTGAAGGCTGACCTGTTATATTTTGATTAAAAATCTGTACAAGTTATTGCTGCCACTATTAGCTGATCACAAATAACCTTCATTTAGAGTGACACACACCCGTTTGACCTTATCTCTTTGAATTAAAGAAAATAGAAGTCAATTTCAAAGTGAGGAAGTCATTTTTGAGAGTGAGGTAAGTCAAGTGTGACCAAAAATTTAATCACGCGAGTGAACAAAAAACTCGCTCCACTAAGAGCGAAAAATGACGTCACGCATGCAATTCAGTTGAAATTGCATGAACGAATGAACAAAAAGTGGCTGTGACGTCATATGGTCGTAACAAAAATCATGACGACGAAATAAAAAACATAGCAGGACAAGTCCTGACGTACAATTCAAAGAATTTTCATTGACTAAAAAAACTACACCTAAAACGGACTATGAATGGATTGGAAAAACCACTTAGAAAAAAATCCGATCCAAAAAATCGAAAACAGTAAAAATCAAAGTGAAATTGCCGCATGTGAACAAAAAACCACTAGCGAGAAAGCGAATTTTTGTTCAAACACCGTTTTCTCACTCTACTTTAAATTTAGAGCGAAAAAATTTCACGCCGCAAAACCACTCGCTTTTTCGCTTCACTTCCTGTTTCGGCGTGACCAAAATCACTACTCCAATTTGTTTATTTGTTCTTGGTGGATTGTAGACAGTAGCCAATTTAAACCTGTATTTTTTGTACTGTAATGAGACCATTTCTGTTGAATGTGTTTCTAATAAGGACATGGAATCCTGAATTTGTATCATAACACCTCCGCCAAGTGTATTTATATTCTTAACTGCATAATTATTATAGCCTGGAACCAATAAGGAATCGATGTAATCGTTATCAGTTAACCAAGTTTCAGTGAGACATATGAGATTTGGTGGAGACTCAAGACTATGTAAAAGTGCTTCCAAATCATTTAAATGCTTTTTTAACGAACGAACATTCACAGTTAATATAAACATAGTAATTGGTTTGAGGACAAAATCATTTAGCACAGAAATAGAAAAGTTTTCGGTTTCACTAATATTCATAGTAGGATCGAAAACAGTTCTTTAAATCATGTAGACTATAACCAAGATTAATTGCACCTTCATATAAATTAAGAATTTTGTAAACACGGTTGTCATCTTTTTTGGTGTACAAAATAGAACCATCTTTTGCATATGCTGAATTTAATCGGTTGTCCTGTTTCATCATGTTGAGGAACATCACTCTTGGTCGGCTTATGTCTTCGAAAATTCGAATATTACTTCCTTTTTCAAGCAAAACTTTCTTCTTTCGCAAAACATCGATCTTAGCAACCCGCCTTGAAAATTTGACAATAATTGGCTTGACCTGGCCTTTGCGAGAGGGTAGCCGATGAGCAATAGAAATATCCTTTACATCGACACATGTTTCTAGGGTGTTAGCTAGCGCAAGCACTTTCTCCATAGTTTGATGTAAATTTTCGCCAAGAGGTTGCCCGTTCTCGTTTAAATCTTCCTGAAGACCAAGAATTTTGACGTTGTTGCCTCTATTGTAGGTTTCGAGTTGCTCTGCCTCGCATCTTGCCAACATTTCATTCTTCGTGTCAACAAACTCAATGTCTCGCCCCACATTATCGATGATCTCAATTTTCGCCTTTTTCACTGCTTCTTCGATCTGGTGTTGAACGTACATTGCATTTCACAGACAATGTTTTCTATTATGTTAGGGATTGCATTGTTGATTGTGCTAACTATCGTGCCTTCAATTTTCTTCCAAATATCAGTTGTAATCATCTCACATTCGTTTAAGGGACTTAGTTCTGTGCAAGGTCTTTTTGCCGTGCTCTTCTTTTCGCCCGGTGTTATTGGGGTTTGATCGTAGGGTCTTAGAGTAGGCATTGCGTTGTCATTGCTCGCGTTTGCATCTGTTTGCAATTCCACTTCAAACTGAGTGGGTTCAGTGGGTTCTTCACTTGAGGACATTTTCACTTCTCTATTTAATAAGTTTATCACAACAATTAGGATAAAATATTGGGTATACTTTGCGTATTTTGGCATTGAGTATTCTGTCCTAAAACCACAATTAACATCTATTCGACAAAGTTCAGGAAGTCGCGCAACACAATACTCACGCCTTAATTTCTATCCAGGAATCACCAACCAAGATTCAATACACGAGAATGATTTTATTTCTCTGTCAGAAATGTAGTCATTAAGACATAACCAACTAAAGTCAGCAGAATTGCTCTCAAACGACTAGTGGAAACTGGAATCTGTTACAGCCTGCTTCAGTCCGGTGGGGGGGAGTAACTAAATTTACATTCATAAATAGTGGCTTCAATTGACATCATTAGAGGTTATTATATGCAACTAACCCCTAATAAAAAATTCAAAAATACACCAATTTTGGGGCACTTTTCATTTGAATTTTAGTAATGAACTGCCGCCACTTAAGTTAAGCTGCTTAAAATTGTGAAACATAGCCGGCAGTTTGCCGGAAAAAAGCCGCGATAGACGCTTGTGGCATTCCATGAATTGAAACAACTAAAGAAACAAGATAGGCAGATTGACCAAAAGTCCTTTAGTTGATCACTAGATTTTTTGGGTTAGATACGTACTTCAATTTTACGACACATAGGCCTATAAGGAAAAACCCTAGAAGAGCTTTCTCAAAATTGATATTCAGAATCAAAAACTCAAGACCAATACTCAAGAATTAGGGCATAAAAGTTTGGCACCACTTAGATGCACACTATTGATATTTCATTAGTAAATGTTCATAAAAATTAAAGTTCCATAAGTGAGTTCAGAAATCATATTTTTAGTGAGGTAAGTCACGCAATTGACCTAAAAGCAGAAATGACGTCAAGGTAAGACGAAACAAAAATCTGTTAGAAACAAAAAAACATAGCAGGACAAGTCCTGTCGTACAATTCAAAGAATTTTAATTGACTATACAACAAACTAGACCTGAAACGAGCTAGGAGTGACTTGGGAAAACCATTTCTGAAAAAATCAGTTAAAAATTTAAAAACATAGCTGGCAGATTGCCAGAAAATAGCCGCAATAGATTCGTAGATCGGCAGTCTCAAAAAAAAGTAAAAAAGACAGACCAAAAAAATTCGTCTTTTCATTGAAGGCTGACCTGTTATATTTTGATTAAAAATCTGTACAAGTTATTGCTGCCTCTATTAGCTGATCACAAATAACCTTCATTTAGAGTGACACACACCCGTTTGACCTTCTCTTTGAATTAAAGAAAATAGAAGTCAATTTCAAAGTGAGGAAGTCATTTTTGAGAGTGAGGTAAGTCAAGTGTGACCAAAAATTTAATCACGCGAATGAACAAAAAACTCGCTCCACTAAGAGCGAAAAATGACGTCACGCATGCAATTCAGTTGAAATTGCATGAACGAATGAACAAAAAGTGGCTGTGACGTCATATGGTCGTAACAAAAATCATGACGACGAAATAAAAAACATAGCAGGACAAGTCCTGACGTACAATTCAAAGAATTTTCATTGACTAAAAAAACTACACCTAAAACGGACTATGAATGGATTGGAAAAAACCACTTAGAAAAAAATCCGATCCAAAAAATCGAAAACAGTAAAAATCAAAGTGAAATTGCCGCATGTGAACAAAAAACCACCAGCGAGAAAGCGAATTTTTGTTCAAACACCGTTTTCTCACTCTACTTTAAATTTAGAGCAAAAAAATTTCACGCCGCAAAACCACTCGCTTTTTCGCTCCATTTCCTGTTTCGGCGTGACCAAAATCACTACTCCAATTTGACTTCAAAAATCATGAAAATGTGTGAACAGATCTTAAAAAAAAAGACAGCGCCCCAATACAATTCAAATTCTTTGAATTGTAAAAAACCAAGAGAAGGCCAATAATAGCCCCAGCTATCGCTGTGCGGCTATTAAAAACAATTGTTATCAAAATGCCGCATGCGAACAGAAATCACTAGCGAGACAAGAAAACAAACAAACAAAAATGGTTCAAACAAAAAACTAGGCCTAGAATGAACTATGAATAGATTGGGAAAACCATTTAGAAAAAAAACCGATCCAAAAAATTGAAAAAACAGTGAAAATCAAAGTGAAATTGCCACATAAGAACAAAAAACCACTAGCGAGAAAGAGAATTTTTGTTCAAACACTGCTTCCTCGCTCTACTTTAAATTAGAGCGAAAAAAATCAGGCCGCAAAACCACTCGCTTTTTTGTTCCATTTCCTGTATCGGCGTGACCAAAATCACTACTCCAATTTATCTCAAAAATCATAAAAATGTGTGAACAGATCATAAAAAAAGACAGCGCCCCAATACAATTCGAATTCTTTGAATTGTAAAAAAAAATAGAAGCGCAATAATAGCCGCCTGGAATTGCTGACGCGGCTATTAATGAGAGAGAAGCTTAGATCACGAAAAACGAATAGCCAAGGGCGCAGCAGTCATTCGAAGAAGTCAAGCGAAAATTCAAGCGAAAATTTTACATAAGATAAACTTTTACAGAAATTGCTTCAAACTTCGTCGGAGAATAATTAAAAATAGTGTCTACTTTTCACTTACGCAACGTAAAACAGTTAGTTCCATCTCAAATCATGAAACAAACATTCACAATTCCAAGATAAACTAGATAGTACTACCTTGTCGCACGTCCACTCAGTGTCAGCTGCAGTGCCTGCTCCCCCACATCTGATGTTGTCTGCAATCCAGTGTAACTTTTCACAGTTCTTGTCTGCCACCACAGGACCCTCCGTGGCCCTAGTGTCAGCTCCCAGAACCACACCATCCTACAACAATTCACACTAGAATCTCACCTGTCTATAATTTTCGGATAATTTTAGAAAAAGTGATTGCTTGAGCTCCTCAATGATGGCTTCTTTGGAACCGTTTCCTTACATTCTTAAACTATCAATTCAAAGCAACGTATTAAATCAGAGGTAATTGTAAGACTCTTGTAACATCTCAGAAACGGACAGCTAATAAAGGTCGCTTTCAGTAAATTGCAGGTAATTTAAAATTTAAGATTAGGAACCGCCCTTCATAGTTAGAGCCTAGTAAGTCATTAAGACTCTAAAAGAACTGCTCAAATAATTAATGCCCTCCGGGCTTTACTTGTTTATCTCGTTTTTGAAGACGAAAAGTTCAAATGCTCTGATGACAAATGCTCTGAACATCTGAAAACATACCCGACAGATTGCCGGAAAAAGCCGCCATTGATTCCCATAACACCAATTGGTATGAAATGAACAGAAAAACAAGGAATAAAATTGATCGTTGTACAAAAATATTTTTAAAAGACAAACAATTTTGATTGGAGCCGTTAGACAAACTTCCGTTTCCTAATGAGATGATACAAGGGCTAGTAGCGATGCAAAAAAATGAATTAGAGATGTTAACCAAGACTTATAAGAACATAATTCAAGTATCGAGCATCTAAAATTTGGCTCAATGTGTTTATCCCGTTTCTACTTTGATTTCGTTATCGATACTCATTGTGTTCACTTTAGATTGCTTTGCTGAGCAACTGCTGTTTAAAATCACATTGAGCAGAATGAGCAAAGAATTAAACTAGCCCAGAGAAGTCAGAAATATCTAAAGCAAAGTGTCGAAAAAGAGGTGAATGAGGTCAAGAGAAAACAATTTGAAGTAAAAAATAAAAAAAAAACATAACAGGACAAGTCCTGAAACAATTCACAGAACTTTCATTGAAAAATTTTAAAAACCAGACCAAGAAACGGACTTTAAATGGATTGGAAAAATCATTTCGAAAAATCCTACCAAAAATTGAAAAAATTAAAAATCAAATAGAGCGCACCCGACCAAAAAATCTTAATTGCACCAAAAAACAGAAGTCGACTTCACTTCATCAAACTAAACAAAAAAAGTTAGAAAACCCTTTCGTAAAAAGGGAAATTTTAGAATTGAAGCAAGCAAACGAAGACAACTAAGAAGTCAATCAGAAATCATACAAAAAGAATAAATTTTGACCACGAAAGCTCGCTGTGGTATCTTAAAACCGCTAAATTTTGTATTAGCAACATTTGGTAACGATGAAAGTAGTCAAAAATTTCAAAGGACCGGCAAACGCCGATGAACTCAAAAATTGACCGGGCTAATAATTGTCGCGAAATAACGCGTCTTGAGAATTCAAAACTTTGAAAATAACACTAAGACCTGAAAGACACAGAAAGAAAAAGATAAACAATATTCTAAGAAAGGGAAGGGAAATATAAAGTGAAAACTAAAATTTAGGTCTCAAGAAAACAAATGATTTTTTTATCTGGTCATCAGCATTTCACAAATCCAAAAACAGTTCTCTTTTTGTATATATCTTTGCTATAATTAGCTAGAAAAATCGCAAAACTTAAATTTATCAGGAAAGACAAAAATGAAACAAAAAAAATCTCATCCAGTCAAAATTTGTTTGTTTCTAAAATCAGGCAATAATATTTGCCTAAAAATATCAGTCATTTCAGACATGAATATCAAAGGGCAGAACATTAGTAGTAATGCCAATAAACTCTCACAACTGCACTATAAAAAATAACGGCAAACAAAATAGATGAAAACTCAGAAAAAGATAGATGAAAACTTTTGACAAGCCAAAAATACAGAACAAACAAAACTATAGATATGGCAACGAATCGTTATAAAAATTTAGTACAAACCACCAAAGGTGTCAAATCTTAGATTAGGGAGATTACGGGCATATTGCAAAACAAGTAACAAACAGGAATCTTCAAAACATTGAAAGTCAAGTCAAGTTGAAAATCAGAAAACCAAGTACATCCAATTATTCAAAATTGGAGGTCGAGCAAAATTACATTACCATCCTCCTGTCAAAATTTTTCATTAAGAGAGAATTAGGGATTCCAAATATTGAAAAAAATTTGCAATGTCAAATTTTAAAATCGGAACATCAAACAAAATTCATTGAATACGAATCTCCAAACAACAAAACAGTTGAATCATTTATAGCAAGAAATTATGATCACCGAAGGTATAAAAAGTCCTATTGTAGTATATCAAACAAAAATACAGAAAAAAAATTAACAAAAATTGGACAAACAACCGCCAAAATTGGATTAGTAAAATTGAATGAAACAAAAATACTTCATACCAAAAATCAAAGCATTCAATGAATGCATTATCAAAAAGCCGTCGCCATAAACACTGAAAACTCACCGAATAAAACAAATTGACAAAAATGAGAGATTTGAGCCCATTTTGCACTGCAACGCATTAATAGGCCACATTTTTAGATCATATCTCCTCACAAAAACTTTAGAAGCAGTCAAAAGATACTAAGCATGTCTTTCTCGGAAACGGATAGGTAAGGGCATCAAACATTAGCCGACCATAGTCGACAAATTGGCAGAAAATAGCCGCAATAGCTTCGTAGATGAGCAGCCTCAAAAAGAAAAGAAACAGACCAAAAAATTCTTTGACATTAAATGCTGAGATAATTTTATTAAGAATTTTTTTATCCTATTGCTACTTCTATTCACTGCTCTCATATGAGCTTGAATTAGAGTGACACACACTCACTTGACCTTATCGCTTTGAATTAAAGTACAGGAAAGTCAATTTTAGAGTAAGGAAGTCATTTTTGAGAGTGAGGTAAGTCACGTGACCCGAAAAACGTTTTCACGCAAATGAACAAAAGAAACTCGCTCCAATAGGAGTGAAAAATGATGTCATGCACACAATTCAGTTGAAATTGCATGAAAGAATGAACAAAAAGCAGATTTGAAGTGATTGGGACGTCATATGGTCGTAACAAAAATCTTGACGACGAAATAAAAAAAACAGCAGGACAAGTCCTGGCAGACAATTCAAAGAATTTTCAATGACTAAACAAAAACTAGACCTAGAACGGACTATGGGTGAATTCGTAAAATCAATTTCTAAAAAAATCAGAGGATAAAAATTAAAAAAAAACAAAATGAATGTCAAAATGCCGCATGTGAACAAAAAAAAAAACCACTAGCGAGAAAGAGAAATTTGTGAAATCACTTCTCCAATTTGACTTCAAAAATCATGAAAATGTGTGAACAGATCCTAACAAAAGACAGCGCCCCAATACAATTCACATTCTTTGAATGTAAAAAACCAAGATAAGGCCAATAATAGCCTCAGCTATCGCTTCGCGGCTATTAAAAAGTCAGGTTAAGATTGGATGAGTTTGGAACAACAATTCGTTAGACTGTAATAACAGTGAGGTAACAATCTTCACTGAAAAGGCATGCAGAAATAACAAGCTCACGGTAAAAAGCAAAAACCTTTGACCAATTGCCATCTCGATATTATGTTAAATTAACCTTAAATATGACTCCGCAAATAGTTGTGCCTGTCTTCTTGGCTTTAGGCAGTTTCATTCCTTTAGCTTCATTGAGGAGCAGTTGGTTCCTCTTGCAGTTATCGAATGAGAATCCACCTTCTGGCAGAGAAATACAACTCACAGCAGACATCACTCAGTTCTAGTCACCACAACTCAATTCTGAAAGAGCAACACACTTAAGGCTATTTTTCGGTAGTAAAAATATTACCGCTTACATCAAAAATGCGTCTTTTGTTGAGGTATGTTCAGATAGCAACACACTGAAAACAGTGTAACGAGTGTAACATGGTGAAAATACCACAATTCCATACAACTGCTGGCATGCGATACAAAGATCAAATTCTTATACCAAAATTCTCACTATAATTCGAAAATGTGTTTTCAGGGCATCAGCTTTAGTTACCAAGGGAGACACTTCCACAAACGATAGGCTGCCCGCTCTTACACCCAGCGGTTTTCAGAGTTGGAACTTGGAACTTATGTCATAGGCATAACATACCGATTACAAGCAAATTGCCATTTTTCACACATGACAGAACCTTGCATTTCATGTTGTATATTTCTATGCAAGTGATGTCCATGTTTCTCGGCATTATGATTGGTTAAGCTTAGAAATTGGTTTTGTAATCTAAACAAAATTTTTGTTGGAAATTGAATAAAGGAAGCTTTAGTTTTCTATCTCTTCTCTGAGGATTTGAAAAACGATTTTACTAGCTCGTAGATTTCTTTCAGCGTGTCATCTCTACTCAAAAAGCAGCCCCTAATTTTGCAGCCTCAACTTACCTTCAGAAACACTTGAGGAGCAGAAAAGAGCCTAACTACGAGAGGCAAAACAGAAAACAATAATTTCTACTAACATTAAAACGCCAAAAAAATCTTTGCCGCTCTCCTTCAACGGAAGGTGTGAGTTGTCTTCAACATACACTTCACTGCTGACGAAACTTTCATTGTAAAATCAATCAAATACCCAAAAAACGTTCCAATAGTTTTTCTTGGGAAATTTTTCATTGTTTAGCATTTGTTTTAACTTTTTACACCAGAGCTTTCAATGTGAGTTTTTTTTTCAACAAAGATATGATCAGCTTTGAATTCTCCATTGGACTTTCATTGGACACCTTCTTGAACATTTGCACTGCTTTCGATGACAACACTCATGCTTTGATGATTTAACAAGGAGGCTCTAAATGTGCGCGCACACAAGAAGTTCCGACTGCATCTCATCACACCTCTAAGAATACACAAGTTGATCACTCGAAACAATAGAAGTTATTTGATAGTTTGTAAATTGATTACCTCGATATGAGAGAAAAAATTAAACAAATAAATAATAGCCACGTCCAGGCTATTATTTGTCTCAGCTTGTTTTTTTTTCTAAAGGTTTTGGAATCTGGTGGGCACTCCTTTTTTTATGATCTTAGACTTTTCGACTTTTGTCAAGGAAGATTCAAACTGAAGTGGTGGTTTCAGTAACGCGGGAAGTGTAGAAAAGGCAGCGAAATAGCAAGTAATTTCAACGCATGAAACAAGGAAACACGAAAATTGCTGCTAAAGTCAGGTGAGAATTTCGGTTAGAAATAAAAGTTTTTTTTATGTGCGGCAATTTAACTTTTTCTCATTACTTTATGGATTTCTCTAGAAGTAAGAGGAGTGTTCTACGAATAAATAGTTGCATTTGTTTGAACCCGTCAATGACCAGCGACGAGTATCAATCACTAACATAGCCGGCAGATTGCCGGATAATAGCCGCCGTTGACGCGCTTGATGCACATCGGGATTGGAACAGAAAAAGAACAGACAAATTGACCGATTTTTTTCCAGTGTCAAAAAATGTTCTAATTTGGCGTGTAGTTTCAGTTAGATTCTAAAACTATACTTAATTCAGTTTCTAAACTGAAAACTAATAAGCTTAACACCAATGTCAGCTAGCAAACACTCTAATGAACTTTGATAACCTAATTCTCAATGACTTAATGTCCAGGCTTTATTGGTTTATCCCGTTTCCTTTGATTTTTCGCTTTTGACAATATTCGCCACATTTCGTAATTCAATGCGTGAACGAAATTAAAATCCATTCAGTGGAAACAGTGAGTGAGTTAAGTCAGAAGTCAAGCGTGAAAAAATTGACTAATGTAAATTTTTAAGAAAAAAGGAGAGCGCCTAAATAATAGCCTTTGAGAGGCCGACGGCGGCTATTGATCACTTTCACTAAAAACATTAGAGAAATTTTCAGTTTTTCCTGTACTTTTTACTCTCCCCCTTGTCTTACCACTTCGTCGGATTAAAGAAAACTAACAGGTTTCTATGGATGCACCGTAGAACTTCATTTTTTTTAATGAAAGGTCATCTTCGCTTTTTAAGGAAACAGAAAAACATTATTCATGGTTGTTAAAGAACATTAAAATTATAATTAATGGTTGCGATTTTCACTTATTGTTTTTGAACTTTAACATGAAATGAAAATTTTATGAAAAGTTGATCGAGGACATTTAATATTTTAATTTGAGGAAACTATTTAAAGTAAACACTAAAAGAACTTAGCTACTGTTGAATCAAAAACCCAATGATTCAACACCTGATTGAAAATTGTGTGCCTATTTTGTTCAAACGAAATCTTGAGGGTAAATTTTAAATCTTTAGGGAATTAAAAACGATTTTTAATAATTTTGCTTGCATTCTTCAATTTTTTTCCATGATAAACCTTTAGTCAACAATTGTTAGAGACAAAAAAGTGTAACTGATAGTATGTTCTGCATATTAGAGTCCTAGTTGATACAAAGATGATAAAATCTCCGAAAATTGCGGAAAAAAAATTAAAATAAAAGAATTTGGACTAAAAACATACTCACACTGTTGTGTGAATACTCAAAATTTAGGAAGCACCATAAATCTCTTGTTGCTTCAGTATAAATTTGACAGTAACTCTCAAAGTGACAAAAAAACTGCAGGTACCTGATGCGACACCAGTTATCTATTTTTTAAGCTAAATTAGCAAACCATTGACCCAAAGTGACAAAAATAGTTATGGCTCCAATTTGACTTCAAAAATCATGAATATGTCTGAACAGATCTAGACAGCGCCCCAATACAATTCAAATTCTTTGAATTGTAAAAAAACTACGATGTCCCCAATAATAGCCGCTATCACTTCGCGGCTATTAAATATAATAACTTCTTACCATCCAATGTCAACATTTTGCAAAAAGCAGAAGTGGGCCAGAAATACCTCGAAAGTGGACAAAAATAAAATACAAAGTGAAAGGTGCACAAAAACTAAACCTCTATAACTCCTCGTCAAAGATGAAACCAAAACAAAATTCCAACTAAAATATTTTATGCTTGATGGTCTTCTTAAGGATACCGCTCACAACTTGCTACCATGAATACATCTATTGGCTACAATTGACTGTAGAAAAAATGGGCATACGGTGTCCTCGCACTAAGCGGAGTCGGAAAAAAGTAGTTTTGCGAATTTCACCTCTCGCAAAACCTTTTTTTGGTTCCCTCATTTTCCATTTAGAACTTACGGCAGATTTAAAGTCACAGCAGCATGATGAATCGAGAAAAAGTTAAGTTAAAAATACTCGAAGCATAGGTCTAATGAGGTTCTCCGTGATTAAACACGGCGTAATATAAAATTTGGTTTACCCACCGACTTTGCTAGAAAGCATCTATTAACACTGAAATAATATGCTTACTTTGTATATATTGTAACACCATGTTGTCACATAACTGTAGCCAGGCCTCAAGTTGACGAGTGTTCAATTTTTCCTATAGAAGAGACGCAACGTTTAATTGAAATTATTAAATTTGGTCATTGAAAACAAACATACAACAATAATTTCTATCACAGATCACAAGATGATGATCATCAGCTGAAAGTCTTCACAAAAATCAATGACATCATTGATGACATTAACTATGTAAACTACACAACAAGGCACACCAGGCATTTATAACCTCTGAAAATTGCATGATAAATGGAGTTACCACTCTTACAGCACCGTACAAATAATTGCACCTTGATTAGACTTAATCACTCTTTCTTCAGTAAATCCATCTTCCGTTTGTCCACACTGTTCAATCGATGTGAGAATTTTGGACTAATGGCCTAGGTGCTCTTGTGTTGAAGTAGCAATTTGACAGGATTGTAATGCTTCACATCTTGGGCGTGGAATCTCGTCTTACTCCTTAACAGTCTATTTTCGATTTCTTCCTCTTTAGCTATTCTATCCTGAAGCAACATAACCTGCTTAGTTCTGAGCTATTAAATCAATACCTCTCTTAAATGAAAGCTAGTAGTAGATTAGGATTTGAGCCGTGGCACGAGAATTTCATCCTCTTTTCACCCCAGTAGTTTTCAAAAATTGTCTAGATTGTTACAGAGTTGGGCCAGAAATACCTCGAAAGTGCACAAATTAAAAAACAAAGTGAAAGGTTCACAAAAACTAAACCTCTATAACTCCTCGACAAAGATGAAACCAAAAAAAAATTCCAACTAAAATATTTTATGCTTGATGGTCTTCTTAAGGATACCGCTCACAACTTGCTACCATGAATACATCTATTGGCTACAATTGACTGTAGAAAAAATGGGCATACGGTGTCCTCGCACTAAGCGGAGTCGGAAAAAAGTAGTTTTGCGAATTTCACCTCTCGCAAAACCTTTTTTTGGTTCCCTCATTTTCCATTTAGAACTTACGGCAGATTTAAAGTCACAGCAGCATGATGAATCGAGAAAAAGTTAGGTTAAAAATACTCGAAGCATAGGTCTAATGAGGTTCTCCGTGATTAAACACGGCGTAATATAAAATTTGGTTTACCCACCGACTTTGCTAGAAAGCATCTATTAACACTGAAATAATATGCTTACTTTGTATATATTGTAACACCATGTTGTCACATAACTGTAGCAAGGCCTCAAGTTGACGAGTGTTCAATTTTTCCTATAGAAGAGACGCAACGTTTAATTGAAATTATTAAATTTGGTCATTGAAAACAAACATACAACAATAATTTCTATCACAGATCACAAGATGCTGATCATCAGCTGAAAGTCTTCACAAAAATCAATGACATCATTGATGACATTAACTATGTAAACTAAACAACAAGGCACACCAGGCATTTATAACCTCTGAAAATTGCATGATAAATGGAGTTACCACTCTTACAGCACCGTACAAATAATTGCACCTTGATTAGACTTAATCACACTTTCTTCAGTAAATCCATCTTCCGTTTGTCCACACTGTTCAATCGATGTGAGAATTTTGGACTAATGGCCTAGGTGCTCTTGTGTTGAAGTAGCAATTTGACAGGATTGTAATGCTTCACATCTTGGGCGTGGAATCTCGTCTTACTCCTTAACAGTCTATTTTCGATTTCTTCCTCTTTAGCTATTCTATCCTGAAGCAACATAACCTGCTTAGTTCTGAGCTATTAAATCAATACCTCTCTTAAATGAAAGCTAGTAGTCGATTAGGATTTGAGCCGTGGCACGAGAATTTCATCCTCTTTTCACCCCAGTAGTTTTCCAAAATTGTCTAGATTGTTACAGAGTTGGGCCAGAAATACCTCGAAAGTGCACAAAATAAAAAACAAAGTGAAAGGTTCACAAAAACTAAACCTCTATAACTCCTCGACAAAGATGAAACCAAAAAAATTCCAACTAAAATATTTTATGCTTGATGGTCTTCTTAAGGATACCGCTCACAACTTGCTACCATGAATACATCTATTGGCTACAATTGACTGTAGAAAAAATGGGCATACGGTGTCCTCGCACTAAGCGGAGTCGGAAAAAAGTAGTTTTGCGAATTTCACCTCTCGCAAAACCTTTTTTTGGTTCCCTCATTTTCCATTTAGAACTTACGGCAGATTTAAAGTCACAGCAGCATGATGAATCGAGAAAAAGTTAAGTTAAAAATACTCGAAGCATAGGTCTAATGAGGTTCTCCGTGATTAAACACGGCGTAATATAAAATTTGGTTTACCCACCGACTTTGCTAGAAAGCATCTATTAACACTGAAATAATATGCTTACTTTGTATATATTGTAACACCATGTTGTCACATAACTGTAGCAAGGCCTCAAGTTGACGAGTGTTCAATTTTTCCTATAGAAGAGACGCAACGTTTAATTGAAATTATTAAATTTGGTCATTGAAAACAAACATACAACAATAATTTCTATCACAGATCACAAGATGCTGATCATCAGCTGAAAGTCTTCACAAAAATCAATGACATCATTGATGACATTAACTATGTAAACTACACAACAAGGCACACCAGGCATTTATAACCTCTGAAAATTGCATGATAAATGTAGTTACCACTCTTACAGCACCGTACAAATAATTGCACCTTGATTAGACTTAATCACACTTTCTTCAGTAAATCCATCTTCCGTTTGTCCACACTGTTCAATCGATGTGAGAATTTTGGACTAATGGCCTAGGTGCTCTTGTGTTGAAGTAGCAATTTGACAGGATTGTAATGCTTCACATCTTGGGCGTGGAATCTCGTCTTACTCCTTAACAGTCTATTTTCGATTTCTTCCTCTTTAGCTATTCTATCCTGAAGCAACATAACCTGCTTAGTTCTGAGCTATTAAATCAATACCTCTCTTAAATGAAAGCTAGTAGTCGATTAGGATTTGAGCCGTGGCACGAGAATTTCATCCTCTTTTCACCCCAGTAGTTTTCCAAAATTGTCTGGATTGTTACAGAGTTGGGCCAGAAATACCTCGAAAGTGCACAAATTAAAATACAAAGTGAAAGGTTCACAAAAACTAAATCTCGATATCTCCTCGACAAAGATGAAACTAAAAAAATTCCAACTAAAATATTTTATGCTTGATGGTCTTCTTGAGGATACCACTCACAACTTGCTACCATGAATACATCTATTGGCTACAATTGACTGTAGAAAAAATGAGCATACGGTGTCCTCGCACTAAGCGGAGTCGGAAAAAAGTAGCTTTGCGAATTTCACCTCTCGCAAAACCTTTTTTTGGTTCCCTCTTTTTCCATTTATAACTTACGGCAGATTTAAAGTCACAGCAGCATGATGAATCGAGAAAAAGTTAAGTTAAAAATACTCGAAGCATAGGTCTAATGAGGTTCTCCGTGATTAAACGCGGCGTAATATCAAATTTGGTTTAACCACCGACTTTGCTAGAAAGCATCTATTAACTCTGAAATAATATGCTTACTTTGTATATATTGTAGCACCATGTTCTCACATAACTGTAGCCAGGCCTCAAGTTGACGAGTGTTCAATTTTTTCTATAGAAGAGACGCAACGTTTAATTGAATTTATTAAAATTGGTCATTGAAAACAAACATACAACAATAATTTCTTATCACAGATCACAAGATGCTGATCATCAGCTGAAAGTCTTCACAAAAATCAAAAATCAATGACATCATTGATGACATTAACTATGTAAACTACACAAGGCACACCAGGCATTTATAACCTCTGAAAATTGCATGATAAATGGAGTTACCACTCTTACAGCACCGTACAAATAATTGCACCTTGATTAGACTTAATCACTCTTTCTTCAGTGAATCCATCTTCCGTTTGTCCACACTGTTCAATCGATGTGAGAATTTTGGACTAATGGCCTTGGTGCTCTTGTGTTGAAGTAGCAATTTGACAGGATTGTAATGTTTCACATCTTGGGCGTGGAATCTCGTCTTACTCCTTAACAGCCTATTTTCGATTTCTTCCTCTTTAGCTATTCTATCCTGAAGCAACATAACCTGTTTAGTTCTGAGCTATTAAATCAATACTTCTCTTAAATGAAAGCTAGTAGTAGATTAGAATTTGAGCCGCGGCACGAGAATTTCATCCGCTTTTCACCCCAGTAGTTTTCCAAAATTGTCTAGATTGTTACAGAGTTCATATTTGCATATAATTTTTCATGTATATATATTTTCTAGTCGAACAAGGATTCACATTTTGAATTTTAAAAACATCCCATCCAAACACTGGGTGGATATTGGCTGGTCTGGGGTCCGCCCAGCTCAACGAACAAAAGTCTTCATGCGAACAAAAGAACTAACATACCTGGCGTTGCTTCTCTAGAAGTTGGCTTCTGGTTGTAAACTCCCGGTCGAATTCATGCCGTTGCTCCATACGTTGGTTTACTGCATGTGGAATCAGAGATTCTCTGGGCTTCGTCGGAGGTATCAAATTGCGACGAGGCACGAAAGGTCTTTCATCTTTGTGAGGAGCAGGTTTTGCCTTAAAACAAGGCTCGCCATCACTTGATTCAGTGTTACATGTATTGACATATTTTTTCCTTAGCTCGCGACCTTCAAAGCTGAAACTTTCAACTTTGGTAACTTTATTTGCCTTAGCCGGCCTGAAAGGGCTACCAAATTTTGGGGCTGGATGATAGTGCTTTTTAATTTCGTTGACAGGAGTTCCCGTGACCTTCAGCGATCGTGCCCGCGTCAAACTGAACGCAGGTGACTTCGGAGTAGTTCCTTTTGTTAAATGATGTTGGTAAACACCAAGTTTACACAGCTCATCATAATTCGGAACAGGATTAGCTTGAAACTTGTTTTCCTTATCAAATTCTTGATCAACGTTTTCACGCGAGTTTGCAGTCCTCGATCGTGTCAAAAGTGAAGGTTCGTGAGGTGTCGTATGCTTATGGCTCAACACAGGGGGAATGGGCGGTTTGAAAACGTTTCTATCTAACTTTGTAGCCTTAAATTGATTCTTTTGCAACTGTTCTAGTTCTTTTACTATCCTCGTATTAGGTGTATCAATTATTGGCCTTCTAGCTCTCGCCAATGTCCTCAACTTTGGAGTTTTAGGTATAGCTGCATTTTTGTATTTGTACTGATATTTCACTTTAAAGTTTGACAAACGCCTTTTTGGACTTCCAGTTTCCCGCTCCTCGGGTTCTTCGTTCTCACGGCTTTCACATTTGTGTTCAACAACGGCTGCTTTTGATTCTGTTGACCTCCGAGATTGTGACTTTGAGCGTGTTGATCTACATGGCGAGCTTTGATGTCGTTCGAAATAAGTCTCATCAAAATTTGAATTCTGCGCTGCACCAAAACCATCGCATGCGGGAACATCAAGGTCTTCAAAGTCTTCCATTAGATCTGAAACAGAGAGAGGAGAGAGAGAGAGAGAGAGAGAGAGAGAGAGAGAGAGAGAGAGAGAGAGAGAGAGAGAGAGAGAGAGAGAGAGAGAGAGAGAGAGAGAGAGAGAGGAGAGAGAGAGAGTCAAATCATACGCTTCATTAACCCTAATAATAAATTTCACAAATAATTTAAATGAATATTGACAGGTTCTTTTTCCTTTCATTTTGAATCTACACAACATACTATTTACCAAAAACGAGATGATTCTACTCTACAAGATTCATGTTTCTACAAGATCTATGACTCAGCAGTGCAGATTTCGAGGCGACAAGATGAGAATTGCACGGAAGAAATACTTCACACATCAAGGAGGGGTTTAATGGGGTACAAGTGGAACAGAATCAACAAATAGGTCGACTTTAACGAAAGATAGTCGGATCTTCTGCTTCGCCCAACCCCCCCCCCCCCCCCCAAGCTTAGCGAGCATAAATCTTTTATGACCCCAAGGAGCATGCGCTATTTTCTTACATGTGCTATATCACACGCGTGCTATTTCACAACGTATAATTTGTTACAGGGGGTCATAAAAACACTGGGGGGGGGGGGGGGAACAGAATAGATCCAGATAGTCTTATCAGAATAAAAGTTCAACTAATCAAAAGCTTTTTTACTGAAAGGTTAGTCGGTAAACTCGTTGGCGGTAAGCCAACTTCTTACTAAAAGTACAAATTTCGATGTTATTCATCAAAAACTATCCTAAGCCAGAGGCTATCCTTTCTGTCCACAAAGGGTATCCCTTCTGTTATTCATCAAAGGCTATCCTTTCTGTCCACAAACTTAAACAATGCACAATTTGGTTTCCGAAAGAACCGCTCGACATTACTACAACTCCTCTTTGTTGACGAACTTCACAATAACAATGATTCCCAAGAAAATGACGTTACATGTCCTGTATCTCGATTTCCGACTCAGTTAGGGTTTTCGACTCAGTTCCTCATCAAAAACAACTTGTCGACAAATTGTCTAAGTACGGACTAAGGAGGCGTAATTTGTCGCATAGACTTCAAAGCGTAACGATAAGTGACCCCTCATCTCCATATATTCTTGTCACCAGTGATGTTCCACAAGGGTCTATACTGGGTCCCCTGTTTTTTATCAGATATGTGAACGACCTGTGTAATGTAGTTACCCTCACCATTCCTGATGCATATGCAGACGACTTCAAATTAATTTCAAAATCAGCAGCACACCTACAACATGACATTAATCAATTCAGCAAATGGAGTATAGAAAATGACATGAATCCCAATGCCAAAAATGTGCAAGCCCGAGTCTCCACAAGGGTCTATACTGGGTCCCCTGTTTTTTATCAGATATGTGAACGACCTGTGTAATGTAGTTACCCTCACCATTCCTGATGCATATGCAGACGACTTCAAATTAATTTCAAAATCAGCAGCCCACCTACAACATGACATTAATCAATTCAGCAAATGGAGTATAGAAAATGACATGAATCTCAATGCCAAAAATGTGCAGGCCCGAGTCTCCACAAGGGTCTATACTGGGTCCCCTGTTTTTTATCAGATATGTGAACGACCTGTGTAATGTAGTTACCCTCACCATTCCTGATGCATATGCAGACGACTTCAAATTAATTTCAAAATCAACAGCACACCTACAACATGACATTAATCAATTCGGCAAATGTAGTATAGAAAATGACATGAATCTCAATGCCAAAAATGTGCAAGCCCGAGTCTCCACAAGGGTCTATACTGGGTCCCCTGTTTTTTATCAGATATGTGAACGACCTGTGTAATGTAGTTACCCTCACCATTCCTGATGCATATGCAGACGACTTCAAATTAATTTCAAAATCAGCAGCACACCTACAACATGACATTAATCAATTCAGCAAATGGAGTATAGAAAATGACATGAATCTCAATGCCAAAAATGTGCAAGCCCGAGTCTCCACAAGGGTCTATACTGCGTCCCCTGTTTTTTATCAGATATGTGAACGACCTGTGTAATGTAGTTACCCTCACCATTCCTGATGCATATGCAGACGACTTCAAATTAATTTCAAAATCAGCAGCCCACCTACAACATGACATTAATCAATTCAGCAAATGGAGTATAGAAAATGACATGAATCTCAATGCCAAAAATGTGCAAGCCCGAGTCTCCACAAGGGTCTATACTGGGTCCCCTGTTTTTTATCAGATATGTGAACGACCTGTGTAATGTAGTTACCCTCACCATTCCTGATGCATATGCAGACGACTTCAAATTAATTTCAAAATCAGCAGCACACCTACAACATGACATTAATCAATTCAGCAAATGGAGTATAGAATATGACATGAATCTCAATGCCAAAAATGTGCAAGCCCGAGTCTCCGAGAAAGTTTTGAAGGTAGCCTCAATGGAACAGCTCTTGCCTCAGCTAAAATTCAACGAGACCTCGGTGTTCCGATGAACAATAATCTGACGTGGAGCCTTAATTGTATTCTTAGAAAATATTATATTCGTAAAGATATTCTTAAAACGTAATATCTCAAAGATCGCAGCTGGAAAACTAAACTGAACACATATAATGTCTATGTTGTACTTGTCGTAGCCTACGCATCCCAAGTTTGGTACGCCAGTAAGGGAGATAAAGCGCTAGCAAGGCTACAAAGAAAACCAACACTGGAACATGAACTACCCGTCAAATAAAACATACAAAGAGACTTGAACGCCTCAAGCTCATACCGCTGTCGTTGTACTTCAAGTTACATGACTTTCTCCTCCTCCTTGATATACTCGCGAACAAAAACGCCTGCAACTTTTCCGAAAATTTTACAAGGGATTATAGCAATAAAAAGACAAGGCACAAAAAACGAGCAAAAATTTCCACAGTACAATGAAAATGGTTCCTGCTCAGGGCACATTTTATGCCACTGTGGAACCTGCAGACCAATGTCTAAACTCAAACTCTAAGAATCAAAAGTCCAGCTAAATTAAAACTTGTAGGGTGAATAACTCGTGGAATTGTACCCAGAAACTTGATCTACTACTACAACTATTGCTACTAAGAGAAATGAAGACAAAGATAACACTTGATTTGTGCAATTATCAGCATAAAGATGTCTTTCAAAATGAAAGGTCAAAAAAATAAGTGTGTCACTTTGAAAACAGAATCAATGAAGGGGAAACATCTGGTTTTAATACCTAGATTAAAAGTCGTTTGACAATTGAAGTTAAAAATTTCAGAAAACAGAGGCATAGTTAACAAAGAGGGCATATTAAATTTAATGTTTATCGTTGAAGTACACTAATTTAAGACACAATGATGTTTTTCTTAATTGTCAATTATTTTTTCACCAAACAAAATTTTTTTTGCATTAGGTTTTTTTTTATAAAACTGTAATGATAGTGATAATACATCTTACTTTGAATTTTTTTTGTTTTTTTGAACTTTTTTTCGAAAGTTTCGAATTCACAAAAACGAAATTTTTTCAGAACAAGCGGTGCAAGGCTTTCAACTTAAGCTCTTAAGGAAACAAATAAATGTGCAAAAAAAGCCGTAGATTGTTCGAGAAAAAACTTTGGGTGGATAGGGATATTTTCCGGAAAAAAGTGAAAAAATAAATTTTGCAATCAATTGTGTACAGCATTAAGAATAAATGAGAGATATTTCCGAATTAATTAGTAAGAGACTTAAAGACAAGTCAGCAATGCTGTCTGAAAAACAGGACAGGCGTTCTCGGTATAAATCTCATAACAATAATGTTACATTGGACGTTGTTGAACTGCCAAATTTTGTCTGAACTGCCAAAATTTGTCTTGGAGGTCTTATCCTTAGGTCCAAAGCATCCATTCAGGTACACTTCCTTTGGGATGTAGTCAGATTAGTTTGTGAGTTAAGGGAAAAAAACAATGATGGTGAAAAATCATCTGAAAAAAATTGTCTTCAATATGGTACGCCAGGAGTGAACGTTAGACACCAATGGATAGATGGGTTAATGGTATTTTGAACGATCAAGAACTACTAGATGTAACTTTTGATAAAAGTTGTGATTTGTGTGTCATCAAACAACATACTCGGATAAACCAAATGAAATCCTCAGTGCCAGTCAGTTTCAGGCTCGTAATTGAAAAAGTGATTAATTAACAAAAAAACGGAGGAACTGATAAATAGCAGATTGTATCAATTAATGAAACAGAGTAAAAATAACCTAGAAGATTTATCTTCGGCTCGGGACAACTGGATCCCAATCGGCCAGGCTTTGTGGAGTTGCTAAAATACATAAAGGTGGTACGCCACTTTGGCCTGTTCTCTCAATATCCGGTAGCAATTACAAAAAACCTCAATAAATTTCTCTCCTTTTTTCGAGAAGCTACCAGGTGCAAATATTGAGCTTAACTCGAAAGATGCCAGAGCCGCTTTAGAAGCTACCAAACTTAATGAAGCAGAGCTAGTTGCTTCTCTCCATGTTAAAAGCGTGTATACAACAATGTCTCGGTTGAGGAGGCAATTGAAATTGTCCTTAATAATCTGTTCTCTTGTGACGAGGTTCTTGAGATTTCGAGGTCAGCAATGAAAAACCTTTTGAGACAAGCTGTAGCGAATGTTGACTTTAAGTGTAATAAAATGTGGTACACTCAATCAGACGGTTTAGCAATGGGTGCTTCGCTGGCTGTAATTCTGAAAAAATTGTGGACAAAATCTTTGAAAAAATCCATGCAGAGACCAAATGAGGGGAAAGACAACGTTCCTTTCCAAGGGAAAGGGATAGAGTGTTAAAACTGGTTTCATGCCAAATGCTAAGGTATCACAGACACTGAGTATAAGAACATGCAGGAAATCGTATGGTTTTGTTCTTTTTGTGTGGAAAACGGTACAAAAAAGGACACACAGGATTTAAAATTATTCAATAGGGATTCCAATGACATAGTGTGCACTGTCAAAGGGAAACCTCTAGAAAACCTTGGGCACACAAGCTCTCTTCACAAGAACTTACAATTCACTCTTGAGACACCAAACGGTAGTGGAGACCTGGCATTCCTAGATCTAAACATAAAAGGAAACGAAAATAGCAAAATTAGCTGTCATTGAAACCAAAAACAGACCGATACCGACATAACCTTAAATTTTTGTAGCTGTGTGTCTGTTACAACACTAAAAAAATTTGATTCAAGGGACTGTGCATAGGATTTTCAATGCAAAAAGTGACTGGCAATCCTTTGATATTCTTTAAGCAAAATCAAGAGATCTGGACTGAAAATCAATATCCAACTGAGTGGTAATCCAGTAATGTTAATGAGACGTTGGTTAAAATTGTTACAAAGAAAAAGCTTACAGAAAAACCTTCAAAGGTGAGCAATATCTCAAAGAAGTCAATAGTTTGATCAAAACGGAGATCAAACCGATCTTTTTTGTTCAAAACACAGGAAACATCACTGAAAATTTTGCAAGTAGAAGGAAAAAATTTTGTGATATTCAAACGTTTTTCACAACGAGAAACCAAAAACTTGCCTGCCGACACTGATATCATCTTTTGATAAGAATCTGAAATCCCATGTGGTATACAATGTTACATGTAATGGCTGCAATTCTATATATATTGGCGAAATCAGTCGACAATTTATCACCAGATTTTTGGAGCATCAAAAGAAGAACTCCCTTGTGGGTAAGCACCTCATTGAATGTTGTGGTACAACGCTATATTATTGAATGGGAGATTGTAGATGCAAGTTTAGGGGTTGAAAAACTATTGACAACAGAAGCGATCTACATCAAAAACCTGAAACAGCAATTAATTACGCGCAGTGAGTACGGGGGGCGAGAATTGACAATGCAGTATTAGTTCAAATGAAAAAATTTGAATTTTGAAATTCAAAAAATATTCTGGTATATGTTAACTCGACATTTTGTCAACCCCTACAAGTAAAAAACAACAACAGATAGGAATGAAAGAAAAATTCTTTTTCAGGAAAAGAAAGCATTATATCGAGTATTTTCAAAAACCCCAGTATAAAGATTGAATTAGTTTGAGTGTAATAGGTGTAAATAAAATGCTGTAAATGTGATTGGGAATGCAAATAGTTTAAAAAATTCGTTGTTACTTTAACTCATTTCTTAGAATTAGTCAAAGACAAGTTTATATACTTTGTAAACAATTTAATTTAGTTTTTAAACCTGACGATGAACGCAATGTTCAAAATTGTTCTTTTTTAAATCAATTTAAGTTTTAATTGGCTAATCCTTCTTCTCTGCATCAGCTATTTTCAAATCTATGAAGATTATCTAAACAGTTGAAAACATCTTTTCTATTATACGTTTTTTCTGCGGATGTTCACAGACTCGTAGAAAAAAGTAAACGTAAAAAAAAGTTTTTTGTTCTAAATGACGTTTATACTAATTCTGCACTAACCAGTGTGTCTTTCCTGGTGAAAAGAGCTGCCATAACACTAATCTTTAAAAAAAGTGATATCATGGACCCTGTAAACTCCGGTCCTATCGCGATATCTCCTACGTTTTATAAAATGTAAGCAAAAAGCTTGCAAAAACAAATCACTTATTAAATTTAGAGTAAGAAGCTGCTGTCATCGCTTCAATTTGGATTTTGACGCATGGTATGAAAAGATGCTATTCTATTTGTCATTGATTCGGTTCAGCATGAAATTGATAATGATATTATTGTTCATGACATTTAACGCGATTTATCTAAAGCCTTTGACTCACTGCCACGTCAAATCCCATTGCGAAAATTGAAACCTCTAATCTGCAGAAATTCTGCATTACGGGTTAGGAAATTTCTTTTTGGGAATCATTAAAACAAGTTTGTGTGGATGGAAATGTGGCAGAGAGGATAGAACTAAAGGAAGGTTTTCCTCAAGGAACAATTTTTTGGACCCCCTCTGTTCAATTTATATATAAATTATCTCCCAGAGCAAGTAAGTGGAGCTGATAATGTTTTGCAGTAATCAGATAACTGTTTTTTGTTTTAACAAAACAAAATTCTTGATTTTCATTTAAGTTCCTTGCGGAAAACCATTAAAGGTTTAGAGACTTACTTTTGTATCGTTAGATTGATTTTTTTTGCCAAAAATTGAGCTGGATACGTTCTCGCTCAAAGATGATGTTATGCTCAGCAACTCGGAGACTGTAGTCATAGGAACAGCAATAATAAAATAAATTAAACCAGTGTAAAAATTTAGGTGGACCATAGATAATACCCTTTGTCTTCAAACACAAGTGAAAAAAATTAATTGCTTTGGCTATCAAACTGTACATATTATTGCGTCTGGTGCAAAAGCAAGAATTCTTTGTGTTGGAAAAAGAACTGGGAGCAAAAACCAGAAGCAGCTACAACAACAACAGCGACTATGAAGTGTTCCTGCTACAGTTTTACTTATGTCCCTTCACGCAATTGACAATGGTCATTTGGTGTACTCTGCTCTGCGTCTTTCCAATCAGTCCAATTTTGGTGCTCCCTCAGGAGAAACAAATGACTTGAGATTTGGAAACGTGCTTTTTGTTTTAAGCTTAAATCGTCAAATGTATTAAGAAAACGTAGTGTATTAAGAATGACACAGTTGATATACTTTACCAAGTTTAAGGTAACTCATCCAAAACATTTGATAATAAAAGATCATTCCAACAAAAGCGTGACTTACCTACGGCCATTTATAGGACGAACATGCGTACTAACCGATTAACTTTTACAGGGAAAACTTCATCTGTTTCTTTTTCCTCTAAATTAGTCCCTAATCATGTATCGTTTAGAAGTAATTCACTACCACTGTACCTGCTAAACCCAAGTGTCTGCCTACAGTTCTTTACAATTGAAAAAATCTGATAGCAGAGCCAGCAGCAGATCCTAATCAACAATGTAGCACTTGGCGTGATTTTCGCTTTAACACTTAAACTTAAAGAAGAACTTTTTGTGTGTCTGAAGAATTCATATATACTTAATGTTTACTTAGCGTAAAATTTCCCTATATAGTCTATTCTCCATCTCTTTATTGGTGAGCGGCCTGTTTTAGAAGCCTATTTTGGATAAAAATAACTTTGGAAACTTCTTTAGATTTACACAAAAGCATCTCAAGGTTAATTGACCTAAGTTTTAATAAATTAACAATATTAACTTTGAAAAAATTCCAAAATGAAACCTCATCAACGTGGGCGATCCTTCATATCTTTAGGTGAGATTTTTTCGTCGGTTTAACCAATATTTGAGCAATTTGATCAGATTTCACCTGAGAATCAAAAGATAGCTGCTTATGGAAAACTGGCCAAACTATTTTTGCATTTGTTTGTAAGACATTATCGTCAATTTATCCAAATTCAGTGCCATTAAACGAGTGATAGTTTTGCATATACAGATTAAATTTCAAAAGAAATCGCTAGTTTCCTTTTCGATAATTGACTGTAAAAAAGCCATTCACCTTGTAGAATTGCTTTTTTGCGTTTCCTTTGTCAATATGATTCGAAGAAAACGCTACGGCTAGTAAGCGTAGAACGGCAAAAAGATTCGCTTAAATAAGTAGACAACAAAGCGCATAGAAGATAACATTCTGTTGCCCGTGATAGTCTATAGTGTCCGTTGAACTAGAGATTTGCACTGATGTGTTCTTGAAAATATGAGATTTAGCGCAAGCCAAGTCATTGTCGCTCAACTCGTAAAATTTTATTTGAGATTTAGTTCATTTTTTTGTCCAAAAGTTTACCAAAGTTTTTTACCAAATTCAAATATCAGAAACGTCCAGAATTTTGATGCATCCTATTCTTTGGCCAAAGATTGAAATGATGAAATAATAAATGGCGTCTGCCACACTTTCGCTCAACAATTTTTTTATAGTCAAAAGTATTAGAGAAATGTAGAACAAGCATTAATGGAATTTTCTTCTGGATTGAATATTATCAAAAAAGGGTATGACTTACCCAAAGGGGGAAACAGTGAGCTCCCACATCAAAACACAACAGCAGCGTGTTTAAAATTGCCACAAAAACATTTATGTTTAAAACCATATCAGTATACTAGACTCTAGGAGCTCCTTACGTGGGCTGAAATAAGATAAAGTCAACTAGCAGTCTAGTTTTATCTCCCACACAGTAACCCTTTAGGTATAAGCAACTTCAATTATACGTTTAGTACCAGGGCAGCATCTGAGACGAATCTTTGAGCTTCATAGGGCTGCAAATTTTATTACCGTTTGAATATATTTTTTTTGCGGATGAGTAAGTACAGTCTTTTCTTCAGTTGTCAGTTTATTTGCAGATCATTGTTGCCAGTTCTTTTATAGTGCATGTTAAAGAGGTCCTTTTACCGTTTTAGTGACAATTCTACAGGTCGTTTCAAAACTTGTTATTTTGATGCCAAACGAACACGTGGCTTTGTCTTCAGATAACGAGCGATGAACATTTTTTGCGTAGTTTTGTCTTCATAAAACGAGCGTTTGTCTTGCAAATCGTTTCCTGAAAGAGTGCAAAATTTCATTTGCAAGAGCTTCGACAGCCTCAAGCGACAAAACGTAGTCAGTGTCAAACTCCGTTGGCTCCTAGATGTCTAAACCATCCTCCGTGATTGTTAGCGAACACCAATGACGCACATCAGCGGTGACAGGTAATTCGGAGAAAGGTATCAACAAGAAGTCTTCAATGTATTTTCATGCGTTCAAAACACAGTTCCGAGCGGTAGCATTTGTCCACGCAAGGAAAGCAAGTTTACGCTCAACATCCATCGTCAAACATGAGTGAGCGTTTTTTCATCTTTTCAAAGTTTGTGATGATGAAAACGTTTGCAATGTAATTGCTAAGAAGGATTCTTGAGAATCTTCTCTGCAATTAACTAAGCCAAATCGACAGCAGCCTGCTGCTGTGTCAACATCAGTTCGTTCCTCTAAAACTGTTTGATTTCTGTATTACTCGTCTTCTTTACCATCAATGGGCACTTTGGATTGCAAAAAGATCTAGTTGATTGGGACCTTCATTGTATTGCTAGCATTTGTCAAATTACTTCGTGTATTAATATCGAGCAATCTCGTGTGTCAATTATGAGAACTCGAAGTAGTGCAAATTTTTGCTATAGTTTAAAGAACAAAATTTTTTGTTGCACAAATTTTTCGAAAAACTATTGCATTGCGAACAATCAAATATTATCAGATTTTCACCGGACTGCAGCGGATTTTGAAAAATCAGTGCTTGTACTGTCTGTTTTTTTTTTAAACTTCTAATGAAACATGGTATTTTTTTCATCTAATAAATTGTTAGTTCTAACATGAATTCCAAACAATGAGGCCGCAGCACAGTTCCCGCAAAATTTATGTTGAAAAAACTGGATAAAATATCAATTTTTTGAAATGAATTAGACTTTGAATTAGATTCAAGAGTTTTTCAGAATTTTTTGAAAACCTCGTGAATATTTATTGTTGTGAGCTTGTTCTTGAGTCGAATCAGTAATAGCAAATCGTTATGATACTGGAAAAAATAACGCTGGAATCCATATATTTTTTATATTTTGTATTATGCTCTGAAATATTGTCTCTTATAAAATCTAACAGTTTTTTCAAAATCTAAAAAGATTGTGAGTTACTTATACAACTTTCGAGTTCGTTACAATGACGGCATCATCTTATTTATTAAAAAGATACGAAACACGCCTGCAATATTGGACTGTCAGGAACAAACGTAGAGCAGAGTTGGCATTTGAACAAATGTTCAATGTGGTTAAGCTCAATTTCAAAATTTTTGTAAAGAGCTGACTCTTGATTGCGTTTATTGACCTGATATGCATTGGAAAATTTTGTAATAATTCAATTGCTTGGTTTTCAAATTTCAGTTTACTGTCAAAAATAATCCCATGGTTCTTGCAAAGAGTCTTTTTCAATGGTTTGAGCTGACTAATTGCATTTTGTCTGATGTTTTGAGACACTCATCCTTAGGTTTGCAAAGTTTTTCAAATTTCAATTTGTCAGCAACCAATGTCAATTTGTGATACTTGAAAAACTTGTTGCTCTGGCAAAAGGTTGTGACATGTTCTTCGGGCAATTTTACTCGTTTTTTTGCCGAAGTCAACTTATATCTATCAGCGCATGTTAAAGGACAAAAATAGTATTTGAAACATTTTGTAGATTATTGTTGCGGCTGCTCAAGAATCTCAGCGGAACCGAAAAATCACACTCTGGTTTGCAATAAAAAGTTTGCGATAAAAAGGATATATATGAACACATTTGCACTTTTGCACCAAATAAGTGTTAATAGCCACACTTGTTTGTCTGGTGCAAGAGAGGTCGTGAGTTACATGGGTAGCTTACCGGCCAACAAATCCAGGTTCTAAAACCGTTGCTTGCTCAGGTTTTCCCTTCAGAAAAAGTGGGGGGGGGATGGGCCACTTGTAAAAGTTTTCAGTTTTTGTCATTTTTGAGTTTTGACAAATTCTAAGTTTTTTCAGTTTCAAAGGTTAATTCCTGCTCTCTGATGGCTCTTGTTGTGATTTGAAGTGGCGCCAACAATTATAAGGCCTGGATGCAAACGTTTACTTATATGCATCAAAGTCAAAAAAAAAACTGATGAGGTTGCCCGCACGAGTTTGAATCAAGATGAAGATTCTTGTTGTTTTAATTTTTCTGATGCTCGCAAAGAGGGCAATATTTTATGCGGTACATGAAACCAAATGTTTCCTTTAAAATTTCTGCGGAGTAGATTATTGATGACTATTGATGCCCTTTAGCTATTGATGAACAAGCTAAAACAGGAACTTTGAAGACCACTAAAATTGTTTTCTTAATTTTTAGGGTTTTTGTTTTATTCATAGTTCCAACAAACTTTTCCTTCATAGAGATTTTTTTTAAATAAAGCCCTCTTCACGAGACAAGAAGCGGATTTTTAGCAACATTTTTTAAGATTTTTTTTCAGATGTAAAGTTGGTAAAAAGTTTTATGTACACGATTATTTTGAAACTCGTAATCGAAAGTTACCAGGTTGTAGTTGGTTCTTATTGAGCAGCCAGAAAAATAAATGTCAAACGGTTTGCCTATCAGTCAACACTTAATGAGTTGACTTGAACCACTTTTCTTCATTCGGGATGGAGAACCCCGGGTCGAGGTTTGGTCGAAAAAATAATGTAAGAATTGCGGTGAATAGCGGTGAAAAAAAAATTTCACCGCAAAGCGCCAGCATCTTTTTGTTGAAAGCGGTGAATTTTTGTAAGATTTGCTGTTTTTAGCGGTGAATTTTGGCAAGATTTTTGATTTTTAGCGGTGAAATTTTTTTTCACCGCATTCACCGGATTTCTTACAATAAAGAAGCTGCCGTACACGGGTTAGAACCCCTCATCCCCTGCATGTCAACAACTCTTTATTCCACAGCGCCATCTGTCACTTAATTTAGACCGCAAATCTTACAAAAATTCACCGCAAAAATATACAGCAATTTTTAGCGGTGAATTTTTGTAACATTTGCGATTCTCAGCGTTGAATTATTAACTTTTCACCGCATTCATCGCATTCGACGCTAAAAATCGCAATTCTCACATCTTTTCACCGCATTCACCGCAAATCCTACATTTATTAGCAATTTTTAGCGTTGACACCTCGACCCGGGTCTTTACCACAGGCAGGTATTATTATCGGTCCAGTTGCCATTAAACAACCGGGTCGCTTGAGAGCAATTCGTATCTCTGCAGGAGAGTCAAAACTAGAGTTGCCAAAATAATGGAAGCCCAATGGTGTTTCTGCTCTTTATAATTTTCCTATATCATCGCCCGCAGCAAATTTTTAACATACTGTGCTATTGAAAAGCTTGTATAGGCATAGTAGCAAGAAAAGAGAAATATAATTTTGCAGCTCAAACAGACTAAATTTGGTTTTTATTCAAAAACGGCCAGTTTTGCGGCATGTTTGAAAAGTGGAGTTTTAAAAGAAATTTTACAGTCAAAAATTAATAACGCTTTCAAGCGATTTGCGCATACTCTCTCTCTCTCCAAAATGAACCGAACACCAATAATTAATGTCTTTCAAAGTGGGCGATAAGTGCCTGGAACACCTGTTCCAAATCAGAAGAATAGCCGGAATTGGAAAATTAGAAGAAAAAAGGATGATATGCTTTTGCTATTCAAATTTCATACAGCTCTTTGACTCCTTAACTAAACAATAGCAAACAAATAATTTTAACTTGAGCACTTTTAAGGTTAATTTTAAGTCTTAATGTCTTCGTTCTGGAAACTAAAAAAATCATTTTATTTATCCCAAGACTGGCATTTTTCTTGGTCACAGTCCTTGTGACAATTAGTATTGTAGGGATGGTTGAATGGCTGAAATCGTGACATTGTCCCAAGAACTAACTTGTAACGTAAAACACGACGTGGTGGCTTTTACATCAATTGTTGAATGATTTCTGTTGTCTGATGAAGCTCGCTGTTTTGTTAGTCTGTGTCAATTCAAGTAACTATAGGCTTCAACGCTGAACTAGGGTTATTATAATTTGAAATTTAGTTTTATTTGATTTAAACTTGCTATTAATTTAATTAACTTTACCGACATTTTAACTGATTAATATATCATATAATTTCATAATTAAAATTCGCAAATCATAATTATCATTTAATCATAAATATCATTAATGTCATTAGCGATTTTTAGCGTTGACACCTTGATCTAGGGCCCGTTTTTGTTGTTACATCAGATACCAGACTTCGTGGCCCAAGTCTAGCTACAGATTTAAAAAAAATCAATGCTGGACAAAAATGTACTATGAAAAGTGTGCTATTTAGCTGGAGTTTAAGACATGCTGGACTTTAGCTCGACTCTAATTTTTCATCGCACCCATAAAAGACTTTACCTGGTTTTAACTAGTGGCTATACCGTGTAATTATAGTCAATATTGCCCACCCACCACCAGAATTCTAAAGTCTTTTCATGAGTCTGCATCTAGACCTTCGAGACTAGATAATTTCCCCCCCCCCCCTGGTCATGGTTTGGCGGTGAATTTTCGTAAGAAATGCGGTTAAATGCGGTGAAAAAAAAAATTTTGCCGCGTATTTCTTACATCTTTTTGCGGTGAATGCGGTGAATCGCGGTGAATTATTTACTTTCACCGCGTTCTCAGTATTCTTACAAAAAAGAATCTTCCCCACACTGCCTCTGACCTACTGCATGCCTTCAACTGCTTAGTCCACTGCGCCAACTGTCACTTGCATCTTTGGAATTTCTTGTGAAATTAAATCAGATTGAGTAAACTTTGGAAATCATATGCGGTGAGTTTTTGTAAGAAATGCGGTGAATTTCGCGGTGAATTTTTGTAAGAAACGCGGCGAAATGTGGCGAGTTACTTTTTTCAGCGCATTCACCGCTTTCACCGCATTTCTTACCTTAATTTGCCACAAAAGTTGATGCGGTGAATTTTTGTAAGAAATGCGGAAAATTTCGCGGTGAATTTTTGTAAGAAATGCAATGAAATGCGGCTAAATATTTATTTTCACTGCAATCACCGCAATCACTGCATTTTTTACAAAAATTTACCCAAAAAACTCTACCCGGGCCGTAAGAATAATCTACGCTGCGATCTAATTTGAAGTCATCCCATATAATGAAGCTTTTATTTTCTAACTTCGCTTTTGATCCAATGATTTATGAACTTGTTTAAGCAAATTTGATATAATTTCAGTTCACATCTAATTAACGTTCACGTCTAATGGGATAATATTGATTAAATTGACTCATAGTATATACTTATATAGAATGTCTACAAAAATCATTTCTCCCGATCGATGACTCAGTCCAATTTAAGGAGGCATTGTATTGAGTTTAGAAACTTTTTGTATAACGGATAGTTATTCATTTATTGGTTGCAAGTTTAATTCTGCAAGTTTAAGATAGTTAGTGTCTGTTTGGACTGAAAGTGAATAGTTCTAAATCAGATGTGCGGGCCATCTCTGTTCCGTCATTAAGTGATAAGAAAAGGTAATAGGGCAGAGAAATGTTTACGGAAGCAAATTTACAAACCTCATTGATGATCGTAAACAGCTGAGATCACGAAAGATAGAATTCTTCTTCAAGAAAGTCTGCAAAAATTAGTTCTTTCGATTGCTTTTCTTTCTTTCACTATAAAAAATGTCTAGGTAATTTTATCTGCAACGTTTGAAGTTAAGCAAAATTGCAGGTAAAATTACCTGCAAAATTAACTGCAAAAAATTATGCGTGCAATGATAAGTGTGTAGCCATACGTGAAAAAAACATTTAAAAATCTGATTGAAGTTTAGATAATATTCCTCAATGGAAGATTAGAAGGAAACAAAGTCAGTCCGAGCAGAAAACTGGAAAAATTCAGCAGAAATTATTATGCCCTATCATCTATAATCCTTGTGGTCGGTAACTAGTTTTTGGCTTGCTCCTCTTGACTTTTCATTTTGTGTTTACATGGCTAAAACTGACTGTTCAGATAATAAAGGGCGGGAAAGTAATGTATGAAATTGTGACCACCGATCAATTATTTTCCTCTGTATATTTTCTTGCGGTATTGAAAAAACAATTTTGTGATCTTCAAAAGCTATCCATCGACCCAAAAACATCTCTGTCATAATTGAAGAATTTGTTTAGCAGGTAAAATTCTAGGAGGATATAATTGCAAACTCTAGGTAACTTGCAGGAAGTTTTACCTAGAATTGCAGGTAAGGTAATGTGTTTGCAGGTAGGTTCTAGGTGATTTGCATTAAAGAACAATTTACTTGCGAAATCTAGGTAAATTTATCTGCAATTTATGATCAATTTACCTGCAATTTTTAAGAGTGTTGTTGCTGCCGCTCCTGCAGTTATTGCAAAAAGATTGGAAATTATAACTGCGAGGACAAGAAACTGTGATTACCCTGAATTTTTAATATATTATTTGTTTTGCTCAAAAACGTATAGAGTTTTCAATTGAATCTCCGTTTTGCCATCCAAAGTGATCATTCTGGCTTGTCTTCATTTAGAGTTTTCAGCTTCTAACCTTGTGGGAACCAGAGTTTACTATAACAGTCACTTATTCTTTGGCCAAATTTGTATTTAGACTAATTTGCTGGAACAAGATGATGTTTGGAGAAAGTGGAGGGAATTGTCCCTGTTTAGATGTACTTTGTCGGAACAGACTTTGGCCGCATTGTTGAATTGATCTTTTGTAGGTTGCCAAAAGAGAAGAACTAGGCTAACTTTTGAGGAATTCCAATACTGATGTTGTCCTTAAAATGATACTGACAGGTTACAGCAGCTTTGCTACGATACAGATGATGGCTTTCAATCATTAAAATTTTTCAGAGAGAAATATGCTAAGTTTTTGTGTAAAATGAGTATAACTGCGCATCACAATAATAGTGCAAATATTCTAAACTCTTTTTCTTAACAATCGATTTTGACATAATGTTGGAGGAAAACAGTCGAGTTTTTATCTAATCATTCTCGGGGTAGCATTTCCAATGTGATATGATTCCGAATACTGACAGAAACACCAACAAGTTCTGTGCCAGCCACTACTTTTTGGTTTCTAAGTTTTTTTGGTTGCATTGTTGGATTAGCAAGCTCCTGCTGAGATTCAATTGGAACATTTTGGATGACAAGATGTACTAGACATCATTTTTTCATCATCATACATTTATTGGTAGAAATGGGATATGCCCCAAAAGGTTAGCTGCCTGAAATCTTCAACACAGATTGCCTTTTTGTTGATTGAATATCATTCTGGTTGACAGTTGAAAAGAATTGGTTTCAGTTTACAAAAAAACGCTCTCTCTAAATGAAAGGATAAAATATTGCAATCGGACATCCTAAAATTTTATAAGGCAGCTATCCCAGATAAAAACCACCCAAAATATGGCTATCAAATTGACTTGAAGAACTTTATTCTCTAAATATCAATGTAAACTATTTAAGAAAATGATAGCAAAAAGCAATTAACATTATACAGTAACAGTCCAGCCCGAAGAAATAAAAGCAGTATAAGTAAAACCAAATAAATATTGACCGAAAAGTAATCCATTCATGAAAAAAAACATGGTGCATAAAATTCCAGATTTTGGAACAGTTTATAAAATAATTGAGAATAATCAACCATCTTTTGAGAGGGACTGTTCTTGGACTGGTAAGAGTGTTTTCATAGAGCAGGTTTTTTATTGTGATATCTTGTCTGAACAATGGAAAAAGTTACATGAGACATGATCATAATCTATTCATATTAAAAAACAGACTGAGAAATACTATGAATCAGCGCTGAATTATAATATTGCTATGATCCAAATTACATTGGGTCTACTAGATACCTACCTCATCTACAGGATGTTGGCGCATTGAGTACAGACTGTGGAAGCAGATAAGGGGCTATCTAAAGGTAAGCAAAATTTTATCCTGATGTATGCTGTTTCATAATTTCTTCAATTAATTTATCGTTTAGTCATGGCTTTAAAATCTAAATGGCCTTTGAGGCTAACCCAAAATGCTTTTGGCGCTAAGTTTCAGTCCAGGAGAAAGCCAGGGGATAAAGCTTGTCATCTGGTTTTCAATAATTTTTTGTTGATATTTTAGTGAGTCCTTTGTATTTTTTGGGTAAATATTGAAAAGCAGATTAAAGAATAATGTATCTTTTTGAAGATTTGTCGACTGAAGTACTGAGAAAGACTGCTTCGGTATCTAATCAAGTATGTTCATAAAGTTGTAGTAGCTGTTTTTTAAGATTTTCTCTTGCAAATTCAAGATAAGTCTCTTTTTCGACAGCATTTCAACACACCCACTATGAGGAAAATTGATCTTTCCAACCTGTTTTTTACGATTACCATAATTCAACTTTTCTGCAAATTTAGAAAAACTGTTTTCCTGCTTATCTGCAAAACGAAGAGTAGCAACAGAGAAGTCCTAATCAGACCAGAGCAGTCCATTGTAGAACACAGTTGAAAACCTACCGAAAGAATTTGTAAATTGGGCATTTATAAAGCAAATCATGATTAAGAAGCTCGCTTTTAAATTCACAAATATCTTTCAATATCCCTCCCCCTTCACCCAATATTTCACCCCCTTCATCGCTAAAAGATGCGGGTGCTTCGTGTCGAAATTTCTTTTCACCGCTCTTTTGCAGCTCATACATTAATTTTTTGACAAAATTTTGACCCGGGCAGATCTTTATCCGAATCGGCTCAATTTTTTTTATCAAGAAGGCCCATTTTGTACTTAATTGATAATTTTTGTGGTTTTATCAGACCGAGCTGGCTCTTGATCCTATTCTTATTCGTTTTTAGGTCATTCCAACACAATAACTTAGCCTCTAGTCTTCGGATACCAGACTACTATTGAATGCTTTTTATCAGAAATATTTACAGATTGTGAACTCTAACCCTTACAAACGGAAAAATGTGGACTGGATTTTTGGATTAATGTGAACTTCAACCCTTTCGAACTGAAAAAAATATTGGATCTGCATCTTTGCAATACCAGTAAAGTTTTGAATGAGTTTTATCAGCAATAATTTCAATTCAACTCCTTCAAACTGAAAAACTTCTTTAAATTCAACAAACGTTGCCGCTGAATTTTGACATTCGCAGCACTCAATTGCCATATGCAAAACCATTGTCACCAACATACCAATTATCAAAAGACTCGCAAAAATTTCAAGCTGAATGAAATTTATAATAGCTACGAGCACAAAGATATCGAGTCTTCTAAAACACTCGGAGAAATTTCAAGCTAATTGAAGTTTATAATAAATGTGAGCTCAAAGCTATGTAGTCTTCTAATTATATGATATATTTTTGATTAAGACTTCTTTCTTACGCAAATTCTACAGAAGAAAAGAAAGAAAATATCATTTTCGTCACTGGAGAACAAACAATTTGTTAAGCATGAACGTAGAGTCTTAACAGAATACAGCGTCATTGTTATTTTTGTTTTGATCATGACGACAAACAGTAAATTCCCAGCGTCAGGAGGAAAATTACAATATACAATCTGGTTCTAAAAAATCTATTTGTTTTGTGAAAAAAATTGGCAGTGAGAAAACTACTTTTTGCCATGTTACAAGTTGTCAAAATTATAACTATTACGCTTTTTTTCTTTTTTGACTCCCCTCAATTTATTCAAAAAACGCAAATAATTTCTAACAAGCGAGATAAAAATCTGACCTAAAATCGCATTATAAAAGGAGTCATAAAACTTGGATCCCATGATTTATGGATTTTCTTGAGCAAAATTGATCTAATACAAGTTCAGATCTAACTAAAGTTCATATATATCGGACTCTTACCGATGAAATTGACTTATAGTATATTATTTTAAAAAAAGTCTGACAAATATTACTTCTCCCGATGTTTCAATCTAACTTACAGTTACATTGTTTTGAGTTTAGAAATTTTTGTATAACGGATAGTCTTTAAGTTATTGGTTGTAAGTTTAATTTTGCAAATTTACAATAACCTATGTGAATAATTCCAAATGAAATGTGCCGGCCGCAATTTGCTGCAGAATCTTTCTGCAGTTATTAGGTAGTAAGAAAGCAAAACAGCAGAAAATTGTTTTCGAAGTTAATTCAACAAACATTGATGATTGTTTACATCTGACATCACAAGGAAGAGAACTCGCTTGCAATAAAATCAGTAAAAACTAACTCATTCGACTGATTTTTATTTGTGCAGATGCAGTTTTTGTAGGGACGTTGAAATTTATAATTGCGGAGACAGGAAACTTTGATTACCCTGTCTTTTTTCACGAGAATCACTGAAGTGACTTTTTGGCCTGATTGAAGGTTTTCAGCAAAGACCGAGTCCAATATTACAGTCACTTACACTTTGGCAAAATTTTCTTTTAGACTAACTTGCATGAACAAGATTATAATTTTGAGAAACGCAGTGGATTTGTCCTCATTGTCGAATTGATCTTCTGTAGGGTGTCAAAGAAAAGAACTAAGCTAAAATTTGGTTCATTGAAGTACCTCTGTTGTAATGAAAAAGATACTGACAGATTACAGCAGCTTTGCTACGATGCAGATGATTTCAGTCTTTCATTCAAATTTTCAGAGATAAATGCTAAGTTTTTTTTGCAAAATGAATATATTTAAGCAACACAATAATAGTCCAAAATTTCTAAACTCTATTTCTTAACAATCTATTTTAACATAATGAGGAAAACAGCTGAGATTTATTCAATCATTCTCGGGGTTGAATTTCCAATGCGATATGATTCATAATACCGACAGAAACACCAACAATGTTTGTGCCAGCCATTACTTTTTGGCTTTTAAGTTTTTTGTTGCATTATTTGTTTAGCGAGCTCCTTCTGAGGTTCCGTGTCACATTTTTGTTGAAGACTCTAAAAATGTGCAGGTGCACTCCTACATTTTTTAAATATCAAACTTTTATTTGTAGAGATGGTATTGACCCCCAAACAGTGAGCCTCCTGAAACAGAGCTTGCCATTTTGTTGATTGAATATCAACAGCTGCTAAGCCCTGTAACTATATTCATCATTGCCCGCCCACCAGACTTCAAAAATCTTCTGATGAGTCTCTATCTAGAACTGGGAGAGTTGATAGTCTCTCTCTCCGTCGAACTAATCTACTCTGGAATCAATTTTGAAGTCATACTAGATCACGAAAACTTTATTTTTTAACTTTCCTTTTGATTCAATGATCTATGATTTTGTTTGAGCAAAATTGATCTAATTTAAGTCCAAATCTGATGAGCAATCACATCTAATTGACTTATATTGAATAAATCGACTTGTAGGAGATACCTTTAGAGTATCTATCACAAAAATCATATCTCCCGATCCATGTCTCAGTCTATTTTAGGGCTGCATCGTATTGAAACTAGAAATTTTTTGCATTACGGATAGTTTTGCGATTATTAGTTGTAAGTTAAATTCTGTAAGTTTAAAGTAGTTCGTGTCCATTTGAACCTATGTGAAAAACTCTAAATAGGATGCGCGGGCCGGAATTTGTTGCAGCATCTCTCTGCAAAAATTAGGTGGAACCCGATCCATGTCTCAGTCCATTTTAGGGGTGCATCGTATTGAAACTAGAAACTTTTTGCATTACGGATAGTTTTGCAGTTATTAGTAAGTTAAATTCTGCAAGTTTAAAATAGTTCGTGTCCATTTGAACCTATGTGAAAAACGCTAAATAGGATGCGCGGACCGGAATTTGTTGCAGCATCTCTCTGCAAAAATTAAGTGGAAAAAAAGACAAAAATTTGTTGACAAAACAGTTGAACAAACATCATTGAAACATCAGAAACACCTGACATAACAACAAACAGTGCTCATTTGCAAAAAATTAGTAAAATTTAGTTCCTTCGACTGCTTTCGTTTTTTTGGTGCTGGCGCTCATGAAGTTGTAGTAGGAACATTGGAAGTCATAGTTGCCAGGACAAAAAACTTTGATTACCCTGTCTTTTGAATATCTTATTTGTTTTGCCTAAAAAGGAAAAGATTTTTTTACATGAATCACCGTTTTGCTATCTGAAGTGACTTTTTTGGCCAAACTGAGGGTTTTTGGCTCACACGTTTTCGTCGAAACCCTGTCGTCGCCGCTCATTCACTGGCAAATATTGTATTCAGACTAGTTTGCGTGAACGAAATAAAAATTGGGGAAAGTCAATTTCATTGTCCTTGTTTAGATGTACTTTGTTGAAACAGAAATGGGCCTCATTGTTGAATTGAGGGTGTCAATTTGCTTCTGTAGGGTGTCAAAGAAGGAAACTATGTTAAAAATTGAGTTGATGTTGTTCTAAGTGTAATACTCTAACAGATTGTTTATTTGTTTCGTTGTAAATTTTTTCTCTGTGTCATTGAAGGACCAATGTTGTCATAAAAGAGATACTTGATAGAATACAGTAGCTGCACTACAATGAAGATAAGTTTCATCACAACAATAGTCCGTAAATTTTATTCTTTTTCTTTACAACCAAGTTTGCCATAATGTTGGTCAAAAACAGCTGAGTTATTATCTAATCATTCTCGGGGTAACATTTCAAATGTTATATGTTTCAGAAAACTGACAAAAAGATGTACTTTGATGCACATTATCGGAACAAAAATGGGCCTCCTTGTTGAATTGAGCTTCTGTAGGGTGTGAAAGAAAAAAACTATGTTAAAGTTTGAGTTGATATTGTTCTGAGTGTAATACTCTAACAGATTTTTTATTTGTTTTTTCTTAATTTTTTTTCTCTTAATGAAGGACCAATGCCGTCATAAAAGGGATACTTGATAGATTACACTAGCTGCGCTACGATGGATATGAACTAGCTGCGCTTCATTCAAAAATTTCAGATAGAGATATGCTAAGATTTTTTGTAAAACCAGTATTACTGCATATCACAATAATAGTCCATAATTTTTTTTTATTTTTGTTTACAACTGAATTTGTCATAATATTGCTGGAAAACAGCTGAGTTATTATTTTTTCAATCTCGGGGTAGCATTATTAATGTTATATGTTTCAGAATACTGACAGTAACATCAATAAATTCTGTGAGAGCAAATACTTTTGGGTTTCTATTTTTTTGTTGCATTATTGGTTCAGCGAACTCTTTATGTGGTTCAATTGTAACATTTTTGTCAAACACTCTAAAAGATGTGCTAGTGCATTCCAACATTTTCTCAATATCAAACTTTTTTTTGGAGATGATATAGACTCCAAACAGTGAACTTCCTGAAATATTGAACAGAGCTTGCCATTTTTTTGATTGAATATCAACAGTGACTAAGCCGTGGAATTGTACTCAATATTGCCCATCCACAAAAACTCTAAATCCTTTTGATGAGTCTCCATTTAGACCTTGGAGAGTTGATAGTTCCCTCTCCGTAAAATTAATCTGCTCTGGAAACTGTTTTAAAGTCATCGTAGATCACAAAGTTTTTATAATCTAATTTTGGTTTCAACCAAATGATTTATGAATCTGTTTAAGCAAATTCGTTCCTTTTTATGTCCACAATTATTCAGCGTTTATGTCTAACGGACTTATATCAATTAAATTCACTTATAGTATTTACTTATACAGAAATATTTACAAGTTCGTTTCTCCCGAACGTTGTCTCAGTCCAATTTAGAGATGCATTGTATTGACATTAGAAAGTTTTTGAGCTAACGATTTTTTTGCAATTTAGTTTTCAGTTTAATTCTGGAAGTTTGAAATAGTTCGTGTCCAATTGATCCTATGTAAAAATTTCTAAATATGATATGCGGGTCGCAATTCGTTGCAGCATGTCTCTGCAAAGATTTAGTGGCAAAAACGCCAAAGGACTGAAAATTATTTACAAATTTAACTCAACAAACATCATTGATGATCGTTATTACCTGACATTACAATGAACAGTATTCATTAATAAAAAAAATTAGTAAAAAATGGTTCTTTCGACTGTTTTTTTCCTTGTTGCTGCCGCTCATGTAGTTGTTGTAGGAAACTTAGAAATTATAATTAAGAGGAGAAAAAAAACTTTGATCATCGTCTTTTGAATATCTTATTTGTTTTGCCTGGAAAAAGTCAAGACTTTTCAAATGAATCACCGTTTTGCCATCAGAAGTGTTTTTTTGCGGGTTTTTAGCTCACACAATTTTGTCGAAACCCCGGCGTCGTCACTCATTCTCTGACAAATTTTGTATTAAGACAAATTTGCGTGAACAAAAAAACTTTAGAGAAAATGAGTTTCATTGTCCCTGTTTAGATGTACTTTGTCGGAATAGAAATTGACCACATTGTTGAATTGAGCTTCTGTAGGGTGCCAAGGAAAAGAATTATATTAAAATTTGAGTTGATATTGTTCTCAGTGTAATACTGTAACAGATTATTCATTTATTTATTTTTAAACTTTTTTTCTGTGTCATTGGAGGACTAATGTTGTCATAAAAGAGATAGTGACAGATTACAGTAGCTGCGCTACGATGAAGATGAGGTTTATCATTCATTCAAAAATTTCAGATAGAGATATGCAAAGATTTTTTTTAAAATGAGTATAACTGCGCATCACAAAAATAGTTCATGAAATTTAACCTTTTTCTTAACAACCGAATTTGTTTTAACGCTGGAGGGAAACATCTGAGTTAACATCTAGTTATTCTTGGGGTAGCATTTCAAATGTTATATGTTTTGAACTACTGACAGTAACACCAAAAAGGTCTGTGAGAACAAAATCATTTCCCTCTATTGATGTCTTGGTGAATACAGGTGAATTGTATCGAGAATAGAAGCTTTTTGTATTACTTGTAGTTTTTCAGTTATCGATTGTAAGTTTATTTCTGCAAGTATAAAATCGTGTTCGTTTGGACTTATGTCGAATGTTCTAGATTATTTGTAGGGACCGGAATTGTTTCAATTTTAATAGGCTGTTTAGTCTATATTTCTTCCGTCATTAAAGGGTAAGAAAGGGTAATAGGGCAGAGAGTAGTTCGCAAAAACAAATCAACAAAATTCAATGATGATCTTAAACACCTGACATCACGATGTATAGGCTTCATCTGCAATAACGTCTGTAAAATCTAGTTTTTTCGACTGCTTTCCTTTCTCTGTTGCTGGCGCTCATGCAGTTATTGTAGGATCATTGGAAAATATAATTGCAGGGACGAGAAACCCTGTTTACCCTGCCTTTGAATGTGCTTATTTGTTTCGCCTAAAATGTTAAGGTTTTTCACCTTAATCCGCTGTTAGCCAAAGAGATATGCTAAGTTTTTTTTGCAAAATGAATATAATCGCGCAAAACAATAATAGCCCAAATGATCTAAAGTTTTTCATGGCAATCGAAATTGACATAGTGTTGGAGGAAAACAGCTGAGTTATTATCTAATCATTCTCGTGGTAGCATTTCCAATATGATATGATTTCGAACACTGACAGAAACACAAACAACTACTGTTCCGGCCATTACTTTTTGTTTTCTAAGTTTTTTGGCTACATTGTTGGGTTAGCAAGTTCTTGCTGAGATTCAAATGCATTCCATCATTTTTTCATTATCATATTTTTATTGGTAGAAATGGAATTGGCTAGAAAGGTTAGCTTCCTGAAATCTTCAACACAGATTGCCATTTTGTTGATTGAATATCATTCTGGTTGACAGCTGGAAATAATTTGTTTCAGTTTACAAAAAACACTCTGTCTAAAAGAAAGGATGAAATAGTGCAATGGGTCATTCTAAAATCTTATAATGCCAGATGAATATCATTCTGGTTGACAGCTGGAAATAATTTGTTTCAGTTTACAAAAAAACACTCTGTCTAAAAGAAAGGATGAAATAGTGCAATGGGTCATTCTAAAATCTTATGATCCCAGATAAAAGCTATCCAAATTTTTGCTATCAAATTGTTTTGTAGAACATTATTTTCCAAATATCAATGTAAGCGTTTTAAGAAAATGATTGCAAAATTAATTAACAATATACAGTAAAAGTCCACTCCGAGGAAATAAAAGCAGTATAAGTGTACTGTGATTACCTTGTCTTTTGGATATCTTATTTGTTTCGCCCAAAATTATAAAGATTTTTCACATTAATCTCTGTTTCGCCATCCGAAATGATCTTTTTGGCCTCTCCTCATTGAGAGTTTTCAGCTTCTAACTTTGTCGGAAAAAGAGTTTAATATAAGAGTCACTCGTTTTCTGTCAAGTTTTGCTTTAAAACTAACTTGCTCGAACAAAAATATAATTGGAGAAATTGGAGGGAGTGTCTCCGTTTAGATAAAAATTGTCGGAAGGAACTTTGGCCCACTGGTTGAATCGATCATTGAGCTTCTGTAGGTTGTCAAAGAGAAGAACTAGGCTAAAATTTGAGTAATTGCAGTAACGATTTTGTCATAAAAGAGATACTGACATATTACAGCAACTTTTCTATTTTTTCTGTCTATCATCTGTTCGAATTTTTCAGAAAGAGAGAGAGAGAGAGAGAGAGAGAGAGAGAGACATGCTAATGTTTTCTTGCAAAATGAATATATTTGTCCAACACAATTGATGTCCAAAAAACTAAACTCTTTATCATTTTTTCTAAACAATCAAATTTCTAGTTTGATATGATTCAGAATACTGAGAGTCTCACTAAAAAAATCTGTGGCAGTCCTTACTTGTTGGTTTTAAAGTTTGTTTTGGTTACATTGTTGGCTTAGCAAGCTGCTGCTGATATTCAATTGTCACATTTTAGTTGAAAATTCTAAGAGATGTAGTAGTTCATTCCTGCATTTTTTTCATTATCGTACTTTTATCGGTAGAGATGGATTGACCCCAAAAACTTAGTTCCTGAAATCTTCAGTATAGCTTGCCATTTTGGTTGAAGTTGGTTTCAATTTAAAACAAACACTCTCTCTTAAAGAAAGAATCAAATGAGGCAATGAGACATTCTAAAGTCCTATAATGCAGCCATCCAAGAAAACTTCTCAGAATTTTTTCCACCAAAATGATTTAAAAAACAACATTTTGACCAAAAACTAACAATTCCTTATTCAAAATGGTGCATAAAATTACAGATTTGAGAGCAGTTATAAAATTAACAGAGAACAATCAACAACCATGTTTTACGTTGGCACTACTGGATGCCTCAATTACACAATACTGGGGCATTGTTTGCAAGCTGTGGAAGCAGATTAAGGGGATACATAAACACGACTAAAAAATGTGTCCTGATGTAGGCTGTTTATCATTTCTTGAAAAATTCAATCGTTTGGTTATGGTGTTAACATCTAAATGGTCTCTGAAACTAACCGAACATACTTTTGACGCTACAATTCAGTAGAAGAAAAATTCAGGCTTGTCATCTGGAATTCAATAATGCTTTGTTGATATTTTAGTGAGTCGTGTGTACTATTCTTGGTAAATATTGAAAAGGGTATTAAAAATTTCTTTTGTCTCAAAGAACAATTATTTGCTGTAGAAGTGAGAATAAAAAGCCAGTATGCAACGGTATGTAATCAAAAATGTTCAAAAAAATGTTGTAGTGATTTTTTAAAAGTTTTCTTTTGCGGAATTAAAGACATGTCTTTTTTCGACAGCATTTTACCAAACCATCTTGTTCTTTCCAAGAATTTCTTTATTCGTCCTAACTGAAAATTCAGAAAAATTGTTTATCCGTTACAAAAAGAGAAGGAAGCAACAGAGAAGGACTAATCAGACCAGAGCAGCCCACATTAGCACGCAATTGAAAATATGCCGAAAAGTTTTGTCCATTGGGCATTCATGATGCAAAAATTTTTGAAATATCACTTTTATGTTCACAAAAATGCTTTCAATATCTTTCCACTTTCACCAATTTCACCGCTAAAAGATGAAGGTGCATCGCGCTAGAAGTTTTTTTCACTGCTCTCAACTGCTGCTCATTCATTAATTTTTTTGATAAAGCCTTGACCCGGGCAGATCTTTAATTGTCTGAATCAGCTCAACTTATTTAATGGGAAGGACATCTTGTACTTAATTGATCATTTTTGTTCAGAACAAGCAGGCTCTTGATATTATTTTTAATTGTTTTTGATGGCAGGTCATTCCAACACAAAAACTTGGACTTCCGGAATTGCTTGTTGTCTTCGGATACCAGACTAATATTGAATGTTTTTTTAGAAATAATTACAACATGTGAACTCTCACCCTCGTGACCGGGAAACAATGATCTGGATTTTTGGAATATTGTGAACTTCAACCCTTTTGATCTGAACAAAAATTGGATCTAGAACTATGGAATATCAGTATTGTGTTGAATGGGTTTCTTTCAGAAATATTTGTTCAATGCAAACCCTTCTAACTGAAAAACTCTTTTATACTGAAAAAACTTTGCCACGGAGAATTGTCATTCGCAATACTCCATTGCCATATGTTAAATCGTTGTCACCAACAAAGTGCTAATCAACAGACTCGCAATCAATTTAAGTTTACAGAAAGTTAGGAATAGCTACGAACAAAAGGACCTCGAATCTTGTAAAACAATAAGAACTTTTTCAAAAATAGGTAGTCTTTTATTTAATTGATATATCCTTGATTAAAAATTCTTTTTTAAGCAAATTCTACAGAAGAAAAAAATACCATTTTTGTCAGTTGAGAAGATACAACCTGTTAGTCCTGAACAAGAAAGTAGAGTCATAATAGAATAGAGGTGTCATAGTTTTTGTTTGGATCCTGGCCAGGAAATATAAAATCTCAGAGTCAAGAAATAAAATACAATAAACAGTCTTGATTCAAAAGTTGGTCTTTGCTTTGTTAGAAAATTTGACATCGAAAAATTAGTTTCTGCCATGTTACCAGTTGTCAAATGCGTTTTTTTGAGGTTTTTTTAAATTTCTTGTCTCACATCAAGTTTTCCGAAAAACATAAAATATTTTATTATATTGAGTGAGATATAAAACTGATCCAAAACTGCCTAAACGAAGAAGTCTTGTAAATAATTTTTGTTTCTTATATCAATTATGAGACCTTTGTCAGTCACCTGATTTAAAAAGAAACCACGGTTTTCTGAAAACTTTGCACTTAATCTATTCTGAAAGGTTTATACAGTTCCTATTAAACATTTCTGTCATCGAAAAAAATGATCCAATTTTATGTCGCGGGAAAAACGGAACATATATGATACCTGACTCATCATAGTAGTTCTCAAAACATTTTATGTTTTTATCAGCCATAAGAACCAAATTTAAAAACAAATTAAAAAAAAATTGAGATCAATAAAAAATCTTTCATATTGGCTCAAATAAAGGACACATCTACTGGATGTATGCGCATTAATGGCAGGCTTTGGAATTAGATTAGATAAAGCGCTGACTAAAAGCGGCAAGAAAAAACTTAATATATGCTGTTTCATCATTTCTTGACTTTTTATCGTTAAGATAAGTTTTTAACATCCAAATTGCCTTTGATACGTCAATGCTATGATTCAACGCTGATTTATAATTTTTCTCTCAAAACATTTTTTTTTGTTTTTATCAGCCATATGTTTAAAGCTCTACCTCCAAGAGAAGGAGAAAAAACATAATAGTTCGTTCTAAAACACTATAATGCGGGTATCCCAGATAAAAACTGCAAGATGATTATTGGAGAAATTGGAGAGTTTCTGTTTAGATGTACTTTGTTAGAACAGACTTAGGCCTCATTGTTGAATTGATATTTTTAGGGTGCCAAAAGAGAAGAACTAGGCTTACTTTTGAGTGATTGCAGTACTGATGTTGTGCTTAGAAAGATATTGACATCTTATGACTTTTCTCCTTCTCCTTGTCTATCCTTCATTCAAATTTATTAGAAAGAGATATGCTAAAATTCTTTTGCAAAAGGATAATATTTGCGCAAAAAAAAAATAGTCCAAATATTCTAAACCTTTTTTTATCAATCGAATTTGACATAGTGTTTGAGGAAAACAGCTGAGTTTTTATCTGATCATTCTCGTGCTAGCAATTCCAATGTGATTTGATTCCGAATACTGACAGAAACACAAACAAGTTTTGTGTCAGCCATTACTTTTTGTTTCTAAGTTTGTTGGCTACATTGTAGGTTTTGCAATCTCCTGCTGAGATTCGATTGACCTATTTTAGTCAACAAAAAGTACTATTGTGTTCCATTACTTTTTCATCGTCATGATTTCTGTGGCAGAAATTGAATTGGTCCCGGAAGGTTAACTTCCTGAAATCTTCAACACAGATTGCCATTTTGTTGATTGAATATCATTCTGGTTGACAGCTGGAAATACTTGATTTCAGTTTACAAAAAACAATCTCTCAAAATGAAAGGATGAAATATTGCGATGGGACATTTTAACATAATGCAGCGACCCCAGATAGAAAACACAAAATATTGCTATCAAATTGATTTGAAGAAATTGTTTTCTAAACATCAATGTGAGCTATTTAAGAAAAAGATAGAAAACTTAGATAGCAGTATACAGTAATAGTCCAGTCCGAAGAAAAAATAGCAATATGAGTAATATCAAATAAAAATTGACCGAAAAAAAGTCCATTCATGATACAAACGTGGTGCATAAAATTCCGGATTTGAAAATTTGTTTATAAAAAAATTAAGAACAAACAACCATCATTTAACACGGACTGATCTTGGAATGGGCAGAGTTTTTTCAAAGAGCCAGTTTATTCTTTTGACTTCTTGTCTGAACAGTATAAAACGTGAAAAGACACATTTTCATAATCTGTTCATAATAAAAAAATCAGACACAGAAATACCATGACTCAGCGCTCAATTATAATAATGCTCTGATCCGGATTACATTGGGTCTGCTAGACTCCTCTACAGGATGTGGGCGCATTGAGTGCAGTTTTTGGAATTAGATTACATTAAGTGGCTACCTAAAAGCGGCAAGAAAGATTTTATCTTAATGTATGCTTTTTCAACATTTTTTGACTTATTTACTGTTAAGTAATGGTTTTACATTCTACATTGCCTGTGATACATCAATACAATGATTCAACGCTGAATTGTAATTTTTCTCTCAAAACTTTTTTTCGTTTTTATCAGCGATATGTGTGAAGCTCTCTCTCCCATATAAGGAGAAAAGTCATGAGATGTTCGTTCTAAAACACTATAATGCGGGTATCCCAGATAAAAACTGCAAGATGATTTTTGGAGAAATTGAAGTGTTGCAGTTTAGATGTACTTGGTCGGAACAGACTTTAGCCGCATTGTTGAATTGATCTTCTGTGCCAAAAGTGTGCCAAAAGAGAAGAACTAGGCTATATTTGAGTAATTGCTGTACTAATGTTGTCCTTTAAAAGATATTGACAAGTTACAGCAGCTTTGCTACAATGCAGATGATGTCTATCCTTCATTCAAACTTTTCAGAGAGAGATATGCTTAATTTTATTTAGCAAAATGATATTATTTGCGCAAAACAAAGATAGTCCACATATTCTAAACTTTTTCTGATCAATCGAAGTTGACATAGTGTTGGAGGAAAACAGCTGAGTTATTATCTGCTCATTCTCGTGCTAGCAATTCAAATGTGATTTTATTTCGAATACTGACAGAAACACAAACAAGTTTTGTGTCAGCCATTACTTTTTGTTTCTAAGTTTGTTGGCTACATTATTGGTTTAGCAATCTCCTGCTGAGATTCGATTGCCCTATTTTAGTCAAAAATATGTACTATTGTATTCCATTATTCTTTCATCATCATGATTTCATTGGCAGAATTGGACTTTGCCCCGAAAGGTTAGCTTCCTGAAATCTTCAACACAAATGGCCATTTTGTTGACTGAATACCATTCTGGTAGACAGTTGGAAATAATTGATTTCAGTTGACAAAAAACAATCTCTCTAAATGAAAGGATTAAATATTGCGATGGGACATTTTAAAATCTTTCAATGCAGCGACCCCAGATAAAAAACCCAAAACATTGCTATCCAATTGATTTGAAGAATTTTGTTTTCTAAATATCAATGTGAGCTATTTAAGAAATTGAAAGCAAATTTAATTAACAGTATACAGTAATAGTCCAGTCCGAAGAAAGAAATAGCAGTATGAGTATTATCAAACAAAAATTGACCGATAAAACGTCCTTTCATGATACAAACATGGAGCATAAAATTCCAGATTTGAAAATTTGTTTATAAAATATTTAAGAACAAACAACCTTCATTTAACATGGACTGTTCTTGGACTGGGTAGAGTGTTTTCATAGAGCCGGTTTATTTTTCTGATTTTTTGTCTAAACAGTATGAAAAGTGAAATGAGACATGATCATAATGTGTTCGCAATAAAAACAATCAGACAGAGAAATACTATGACTCAGCGCTGAATTATAAAAATGCTATGATCTGGATTACACTGGTTCTTATAGACTCCTCTACAGGATGTGGGCGCATTGAGTGCAGGCTTTGGAATTAGATTACATTAGGTGATGGCCTTAAAGAAAGATTTTATCTTAATGGATGCTGTTTCATCATTTTTTGACTCATTTATTGATAAGTCATGGTTTTACATTCTATATTGCCTGTGATACATCAATAATATGATTCAGCGCTAATTTATAAAGTTGCTCTCAAAATGTTTTTTTTGTTTTTTTATCAGTTGTATGTTTAAAACTCTCTCTCTCTCTCTCCAATTGAAATAAAAAGGAATCCTAGAACACTCTAAAACACTCTAAAATCCTAGAATGCCGGTATCCCAGATATAAAGGGCACAAAATTTTGCTCTCGAATTAATTTAAGGAACTAGATTACATTGACTCTACTAGATGCCTCATCTACAGGATGTTGGCGAATTGAGTACAGGCTGTGGAAATATATAAAGAGGCTGCCTAAAGTGAGCGAGAAAAAATTCCTCCTGACGTATGCTATTTCATCATTTCATGAAATATTTATTATTTAGTTATGGTTTTAACATCTAAATGGCATTTGAGGCTAACCAAAAATGGGTTTGGTGGTAAGATTCGGCCCAGGAAAACTTCAGGGGATAGAGCTTGTCATCTGGACTTCAACAATTCTTCGCTCATAGTTGAGTAAGTCTTGAGTACTTTTTTGGGTAAATACTGAAAAGCGGTTTAAAGAATTTTGCATCTCGAAGAAGATTTTTTGGCAGAAGTGAGAATGGGTTGAGTTTCAACAAACCACATAACAAAAATTAAACTGTCGATCATGTTCGATAATTTTGCTTTTCTGCAAACTTGAACAAAAGATTATTTTTCTGCTCATCTATAAAAAAATCAGCAAAAGAGCATCACAAAAAATCAGAATTGCAACAGAGCAGTCCACTTCAGAATATAGTTGAAAACTTTTCGGAAGACTTTTTAAATTGGGAAACCATAAAGAAAGAACGTAACCGCAAACCACACATTTAGAGCACCACACATTTTTAATTGATAATTTTTGTAGTTTTATCGGACCCAGTTGGCTCTTGATTTTAATTTTTTTGGTTTTGAGGTCATTCCAACACAACAAATTGCACCATCTGAATAACCTGCAGTCTTCGGATACCAGAGTAATTTTGTATGTTTTTTATCAGAGATAGTTACCAAATGTGAAAACTGACCCTTACAAACGGAAAAAATGAACAGCATTTTTGAATATTTTGAACTTCAAAACTTTGTACTGAAAGATATTAGATCTAGACCTTCGGAATACCAATAAAATTTTAATTGAATCTCATCAGAAAATTTTAATTCAGCTGTCAAAATTGAAAAACCCTTTCAAACTGGAAAACCGTTGCCGTGGAATTTTGGCACTTTCAGTAGTCCATTGTTGTTTGTGAAATCGTTGCGCACAACATAGAGTTCATCGAAAGACTCGAAAAAATTTCAAGCTAATTGAAAATTATATCAACTGCGAGCACAAAGATATCGACTGTTATAAAACACTTTAAAAAAATCAATTTGATAGTAGATTATATTTATTATGAGCCCAAATCTAAGTAGTCTTTTAAGTAAATAATAGATCAATGATTAAGAGTTTTTCTTTGGACAATTTCTATATAAGAATTAAAGAAAATACTATTTTTGTCACTGCAGAAGATATAATTGGTTATTCATGAACATGAACGAGAATTTTAACAGGAAACAATCGTCATAGTTTTTTTTTGATCCTGGCGACGAAAAGTGACTTCTCAGCATAAAGCGGGAATTTGAAATAAGTGTTGAAAAAAATACTTTTGCAATGTCACCAGATGCTAAATTTTTTAATATTCGCGTTTTTTGACTTTTCGACTCCCCTCAATTTATTCAAACAACATAAATTATGTTATTCCAATGAGCGAGATATAAAACAAATTGATTCAATACTGCCTAAACGAAGAAGTCTTTTAATTACTTTTTTTAATATCAATAAAGTGACCTTTGTCAGACACCTGATTTAAAATGAGTTGTAATTTTTCTCTCAAAATTATTTTTCGTTTTTATCAGCGATATGTGTGAAGCTCTCTCTCCCATATAAAAAGAAAAGTCATGAGATGTTCGTTCTAAAACACTATAATGCGGAAATCCCAGATAAAAACTGCAAGATGATTTTTGGAGCAATTGAAGTGTTTCTGTTTAGATGTACTTGGTCGGAACAGATTTTAGCCGCATTGTTGAATTGATCTTCTGTGCCAAAAGTGTGCCAAAAGAGAAGAACTAGGCTACATATGAGTAATTGTTGTACTAATGTTGTCCTTTAAAAGATATTGACAAGTTACAGCAGCTTTGCTACAATGCAGATGATGTCTATCCTTCATTCAAACTTTTCAGAGGGAGATATGCTTAATTTTATTTAGCAAAATGACATTATTTGCGCAAAACAAAAAAAGTCCACATATCCTAAACTTTTTCTGATCAATCGAATTTGACATAGTGTTGGAGGAAAACAGCTGAGTTATTATCTGCTCATTCTCGTGCTAGCAATTCCAATGTGATTTTATTCCGAATACTGACAGAAACACAAACAAGTTTTGTGTCAGCCATTACTTTTTGTTTCTAAGTTTGATGGCTACATTATTGGTTTAGCAATCTCCTGCTGAGATTCGATTGTCCTATTTTAGTCAACAATATGTACTATTGTGATCCATTATTCTTTCATCATCATGATTTCATTGGCAGAATTGGAATTTGCCCCGAAAGGTTAGCTTCATGAAATCTTCAACACAAATAGCCATTTTTTTGACTGAATACCATTCTGGTTGACAGTTGGAAATAATTGATTTCAGTTTACAAAAAACAATCTCTCTAAATGAAAGGAATAAATATTGCGATGGGACATTTTAAAATCTTTTAATGCAGCGACCCCAGATAAAAAAAACCCAAAATATTGCTATCCAATTGATTTGAAGAATTTTGTTTACTAAATATCAATGTGAGCTATTTATGAAATTGAAAGCAAACTTAATTAACAATATACAGTAATAGTCCAGTCCGAAGAAAGAAATAGCAGTATGAGTATTATCAAACAAAAATTGACCGAAAAAAGTCCATTCATGATACAAACATGGAGCATAAAATTCCAGATTTGAAAATTTATTTATAAAATAATTAAGAACAAACAACCTTCATTTAACACGGACTGTTCTTGGACTGGGTAGAGTGTTTTCATAGAGCCGGTTTATTTTTCTGATTTTTTGTCTGAACAGTATGAAAAGTGAAATGAGACATGATCATAATGTGTTCGCAATAAAAAAATTCAGAATATAAAAATGGGTTGAGTTTTAACAAACCACATAACAAAAATTAAACTGTCGATCATGTTCGATAATTTTGCTTCTCTGCAAACTTGAACAAAAGATTATTTTTCTGCTCATCTATAAAAAAATCAGCAAAAGAGCATCACTAAAAATCAGAATTGCAACAGAGCAGTCCACTTCAGAATATAGTTGAAAACTTTTCGGAAGACTTTTTAAATTCATAAAGAAAGAACGTAACCGCAAACCACACATTTAGAGCTCACTTTAAAAGTCACAAAGGGTCTTTCAACAACTAACCGCTTTCACCGAATTCGCAGCTAAAATATGCTGGTGCTTCACCGTTCTTTACTGCAGCTCAAATTTTTGTCTCTTGAAAAAATCTTGAGCCGGGCAGACTTTTGCGTGTCCGAATCGGATTAATGTTTTTAACAGGAAGACTTTTTTCTTTTTAATTGATAATTTTTGTAGTTTTATCGGACCCAGTTGGCTCTTGATTTTAATTTTTTTGGTTTTGAGGTCATTCCAACACAACAAATTGCACCATCTGAATAACCTGCAGTCTTCGGATACCAGAGTAATTTTGTATGTTTTTTATCAGAGATAGTTACGAAATGTGAAAACTGACCCGTACAAACGGAAAAAATGAACAGCATTTTTGAATATTTTGAACTTCAAAACTTTGTACTGAAAGATATTAGATCTAGATCTTCGGAATACCAATAAAATTTTAATTGAATCTCATCAGAAAATTTTAATTCAGCTGTCAAAATTGAAAAGCCCTTTCAAACTGGAAAACAGTTGCCGTGGAATTTTGGCACTTTCAGTAGTCCATTGTCGTTTGTGAAATCGTTGCGCACAACATAGAGTTTATCAAAAGACTCGAATAAATTTCAAGCTAATTGAAAATTATATCAACTGCGAGCACAAAGATATGGACTGTTATAAAACACTTTAAAAAATTCAATTTGATAGTAGATTATATTTATTATGAGCCCAGATCTAAGTAGTCTTTTAAGTAAATAAGAGATCAATGATTAAGAGTTTTTCTTCGGACAATTTCTATATAAGAATTAAAGAAAATACTATTTTGGTCACTGCAGAAGATATAATTGGTTATTCATGAACATGAACGAGAATTTTAACAGAAAACAATCGTCATAGTTTTTTTTGATCCTGGCGACGAAAAGTGAATTCTCAGCATTAAGCGGGAATTTGAAATAAGTCAGCGTTGAAAAAAACACTTTTGCAATGTCACCAGTTGCTAAATTTTTTAATATTCGCGTTTTTTGACTTTTCGACTCCCCTCAATTTATTCAAACAACATAAATTATGTTATTCCAATGAGCAAGATATAAAACAAATTGATTCAATACTGCCTAAACGAAGAAGTCTTGTAATTACTTCTTTTTGAAATATCAATAATGTGACCTTTGTCAGACACCTGATTTAAAATGAAACCACGGTTTTCTGAAAGCCTTGCACTTAATCTATTCTGAATGTTTTATACAGATCCTATTAAACATTTGTGTCATCGAAAAAAATGATCCAATTTTATGTCGCGGGAAAAGCAGACCATATATGATACCTGACTCATCACAGTAGTTCTCAAATAATTTTAAGTTTTTTACAGCCATTTGTATAAAATTCTCTTTTCAAGGGAAATAAGAAAAATTATGCAATGGTACGTTCTCAAATCCTATAATGCAGGTATCTCAGAGCTGCCCAAAACTTTGCTCTCGAATTAATTTATGAAAATTGTTTTTGACCAAAAGTAATACGTTCGTGATACAAAAATGGTGCAAAAAGTTCCAAATTTAAGCACAAATTAAAAAATATAATTGAGATCAAAAAAATTTTTTTATGTTGGCTCAAATGGATGCCTCATCTGCTGGATGTATGCGCATTGAGTGTAGTCTGTGGAATTAGATTAAAAAGGGCTGCTAAAAGCGGCAAGAAAAGTTTTAGCTTAATGTATGCTGTATCATCATTTGTTGACTTATTCATCGTTTAGATATGGTTTTAACAACCAAATCGCCTTTGATAGATCAATACTAGGATTCATTGATCTGGATTTTTGGAATATATTGAACTTCAAGCCTTTTGATCTGAAAGAAAATTGGATCTAGAACTATGGAATATGAGTGCAGTGTTGAATAAAATTTTCAGAAATATTTTCAATGCAAACCCTTCAAACTGAAAAACTCTTTTATACTGAAACAACTTTTCCACGGAGATTTGTCATTCGCAATACTCCATTGCCATATGTGAAATCGCTGTCACCAACAAAGTGCTTATCAACAGACTCGCAATCATTTCAAGCTACAGAAAGTTAAGTATAGGTACGAACAAAAGGACCTCGAATCTTGTAAAACAATAAGAACTTTTTCAAAAATAGGTAGTCTTTTATTTAATTGATATATCATTGATTAAAAATTCTTTTTTAAGCAAATTCCACACAAGAAAAAAAATACCTTTTTTGTCAGTTGAGAGGAAACAACCCGTTAATCATGAACATGAACGTAGAGTCTTAACAGAATAGAGATGTCAAAGTTTTTGTTTGAATCTTGGCCTAGAAATATAAAATCTCAGAGTCAGGATCAAAAACACAATAAACAGTCTTGATTCAAAAATTGGTTTTTGCTTTGATAGAAAATTTGGCATCGAAAAATTAGTTTTTGCCATGTAAGTTGTCAAATGCGTATTTATGTGTTTTTTTTTTAAATTTCTGACTCCCCTCAATTTTTCCAAAACACATAAAATTTTTTGTTATAATGAGTGAGATAAAAAACTGATCCAATACTGCCTAAACGAAGAATTCTTAAAAGTAATTTTTATTTCTTATATTAGTTAAAAGAACATTGTCAGACTTCTGCTGAGTTAATCTAAAATTACTGATTTGTTAAAACCTTGCACTTGATCTATTCTGAAAAGATTACACTGTTCCTATTAAACACCTGTGTTATCAACAAAAATAATCCATTTTTGTCCGGCAAAAATGGACCATACAGATACTTGGCTCATCACAGTAGTTCTTAAATCTTTCTCTTTTGTTTTTATCAGCCATAGCTTGCATTTTTTTGTTAATGAAATAACAATTACGTTTCAAATTATGCCATAGAAGACTTTCTAATACAAATTTAAGAGCTAACTGCTCTTTGTAGCAGTTTGTATGGATTCCAAATGAAGTATGGTTTCACTATTCAAACAAATTGGTTTAAGTATTTAATAAGTTATATAGCAACCATTTATAATATCGATGTTACTCGTTACTGATTGGTGAATCGAATAATTGTTGTTTATGCACGTAGTAATGTTAACTGTTTTATGTAAAATATCAATATGAGTTTTCTGAGCTTTATGTACAATGTCAATGTGGGTTCTATGTACAATCTCGATATGTATATAGGAAATGTCCAGCTACTGCACTATCTGCACTGGTGGACATGAGCCTGGCCGATACACACGTAACAACAAAAGCCTCACTTATTGGCATTTGATTATTAAAAAATCAACTAAGATATCAGAAAATAGACTTTTAAAGAAGTTTGACTAAAAATAATCATTATATGAAAAAAACACCTTTGCACCAAATCAGTGTTGTCAGCCACCATTGACTTGTGAGCTTACTGGCAAATTTTTTGTTGGGTTCATAGATGGTTGGAAGATTACCCTATCCACGTACTATGAACTTTGACTGACTGTGGTTTGTCTTCCCAAGATTTAAGGAAGTTGATAAGTTTTCTGTCCCAGACTGTAAAATTTTTCAAATTTGCTAATTTTTGAGTTCTGACAAGATCTAAATTTTTTTGAGCTTCGAAGCCATTTTGTGCTGTTTGTTGGTTCTTGCTGATGCTTAGATGTGGCGCCAACATAGCGACCCTTTTTTCGATCTCGGAAACAACATAATAAAAAATGGGTGCTAACTTTACCGTTGCTCAGTTCAGTTCTCAAGTGCCACCCACTCTGACTCTTGCTGATCACACCACACTACCATCACCAGTATAAACTTTCATTATCGTCCCATTTTTTAAAGAGTGCTCTACTAGCCATAAAAGCTCATCATATTTCACGTTTTGCACATGACCTTTTGACCACTTCAATCGTGGGTTCAATTGAGCAAGATTCTCGCAATTATACTTCTTCACGAGCATATCGACTCATTATTGAGCCATTTTTAAGGAATTTCATATATCATGGTAGCGCTCACTGGATGGCATGAATGGTGCGCTCGTGTATTCTTGTCCTAACACACGTGGATTTTTCATTAGGACCTATGAGCCGCCAGATCTTCAGGGTCTTCACCTAATGCCCTTCCAGGGGTGTGCTCTACATTACAATCTATAGTACTGATTTCTACAACCGTCAAGCTTCGCTTGTGCTTGACCGTAACAATGACTTTCCTGCACTATCAACCATTCTTTCCGTTTCCACCCAATTGTGGCATTCTAGGTGATCTGTATATCCAGGCAGTATTTTTCCTGGTCAATTATCCAGAGTTGGTTGAATATCCGGCAAAGGAGGTCTGAATTTCCAAACAGTAAATTAAACGACTTTCAGTCATATTTTTGTACTATGCTTTCAAAAACTCCTTCATCTCAAAGCATTTTTTTTACAAAATCTGAGGCGTTTTGTTTTCACTTATGAAGGTACTGAGGTAGCAACAACGTCCGATGGATCTTGTCAGTAGAACTAAATTTGTCTCTGTGTACAAAGACCCAACCACTTCGATGCTTTGACTGCTCTGCTTGTTTGAAAATTTATGGGGCATTACCATCTCGTCAAGGAATGTCGTAGGAACTTGATCTCAATGGTTTTGAAGTATTCAAATCTCTCTTGGCTGCACGGGAAAACATGAACAATCATGAAATCTTTATCATGGTACGTCCATTATTGCTGGTGGAATTTGATTGGCGTTCCTTTGCCGATGTTTGACACATCTTGAGCTGATTTTTCGTAATGCAATTTTGAATCCAATAATCCAGAATGCTTGTTCCCCTTAAAATTGGTCCCTGTTTGTATGCTGTTGCGATGTGATCTCTCTAACATAAAATCTAAGATTGAATGATTCGCTGTCAAATATATATGGTGATTTGAATCGTAATATAGGCTCGAATGCTTCAGTCAGATTTTCATTTGAATTGTTTCATCTTCCTCTGTAAATTGCAGCCATTTGGGAATATTTGTTGTTCTCCAGACTTCCTTGCTGCCCATTATAACCTTGAAACATTTTGAAAATATGCTTCGATCAAATCAAAACAATACTTGCTCGGCTGGAAGGATTGGATTTCATTTGGTTTGAGAGGCGATGCCCTTTCTATCTAGCTTTGAACCTCATACAGCAAGCAATAATTTTTTGATTTGTTTGAGGCTGGCGTTTTGGCTCCAGTCATTTAAGCAGAATCAACCTCGTTAATTTGGCGCCACGCTTTTCTCTGTTTTTTGCCTTTTTGTATCTGTGCGCTTACGTTTAACCCTACAGACTCACAAATGCATTCAATGCAATTTTTTGTTGTCCATCATTTTGAACTTGTCTCCATTCAAATCCACGGCAAGGGTTTGTTGATACCATTTCCCTAGGTTTCTGGGGTTTTGTCCTTCTCTGGGCATTGTTCTGGAAGTTTAGGTTGTTCTATTGCCACGTAGAAATTGTTTGTTAACCTATTATTGTCTTCTCAAAACAGGAGGCCCAATACGAAACGTTCAAGGTTGAAACATGTGCTTTTTTCTAGAAAATTGATTGCTCACTGCCAGTAAATTTCAATGGTCGGACTCATCACAAATTGGAGTGTGGGACTCAATATCACACATTTGCTCAATTAAATAATTTATTTGTCATTAGCTTTTGAGGTTTTCGCTTGTTTCGATTACAGTGGACCGCTTAAAGCCCACCCAGTATCTGATTTTGCTGCCCACGGTGCAGTTTAAGCTACAGATTTTTTGAAGTCTAAAGGGTGATTTATGTAATGAAAATGTTGACCGGGAAAAACTTGAACTTCATTCAATCTGTAGGCCTGAAGTAAAGTCGATTTAGTGACCTTTTTCTAACTTCAGATAACAAATCGCTGATCAGTTTTGAGCGTTCCTTTTGACAATTAGTTGTCCCATTTTTGTCACATTGCAATCCAAATGCTTTTGAGTAGAAAATGCATCTGTATCGTTTTGTGTCAACATATTCCAAGTGGGTCGAACAATACTGAGGTAAATGACAGGAGTATTCTTTGTGCTACTTTTATTGCAATTTTTTATTAGTTCCACGACAAACAGTGACCGTCTGCCTCCACGTTACAACTTATTGCAAGGATTGATGACAGATGTGCTTGCCTGTTTGACAGTTTTGTGAGGAAATTTTTAGTGATTTGAAGTAGTTTGTGTAGAATGTTCTGTGAACCGCTTTGACGAGGGTTTTATACGTATTTGCATCAATTTCAATACTTGATGCAAAGCGAAATTTGTATAATACGGCACTTTTTGCGCACCGAAAACGTCGTGTGTACTTGTTGGTTGCCCAATTCTGCTCTGTTTTTCTTCGCAGAGGAAATGTGAGCATTGGTTGTCGTCGCCTGGGACAGCAATTTAAAGAAATATAGCTTCAATGTTGGCTGATAGAGACTGGTTGTTCCCAAAAACAAACAGTAATTCATTCAGGCTCTGCAACAGGTCCAGACCATATAGAAATCAGTCATTGAGGGCTCTGTTTTGGTTTTTGGCTGCCGCATTGCTGCCTCTTCTCACCTTTCACGTTTGTGGGGTTTGATGACTGGGTAACTTGGAAAATACCATTGATGTTAATCTTGGATTTGACTCAATTCTGGTTTTCAATTTTAAAAATATATCCCGTAATGACATCCGTGACAGTAGTATCTTGATAGCGCTTGTTTTTGCGTCTCGACTTTCTGCAGGCTTTGTTCTGGAGCCTTGATTTTTCGGAATGTCAACTAGAATCTGTTTGGTTACCCACATTTGCCCACAGCCCACATTAAGCCCATGTCATAAAAATCACTGATAAAACTTTTGGTTTCTTCTAGCAACTTGATTGACCGTTACTCGTGTTTGAAAGGACCACTTTAAAACGTAGGACTATTATTCCTCTTCTTGCTCAAATTATTCTCTAAAATATCATCTCCTATTCATCGTGGTTACTATTGTAGCAAGGGTTTCCGCTTGCTACACTGTTATTGAAATACCTAAGGTCCAGCAAAATTTGACTTCACTGCGCACAGTGCAATTTTGTAAATAATTCCTGACTTCTTGGACTGTAAAAGGTAAAGTATGTCCTTACAGTCTTTCCCAAAAACTTGAGTTCCTTTTAGATTGAGATCGGACTTTGCAAATTATTCATGTGAAATTATAAGTCGATTAAATTTTGAAGATTTACAAATTGATCATCCATATTCAATTTCTCTGGAAAGTAGCAATGTACTGTTGTCAATGATGAAGACCTCTCATGAGCTCAATCGTCTATCGGCACCATTTCAGTCAGGACATCCTGTGATCCGTGATTTGCTGCAACCGATATTGTTGCCTTTCAACATTGAACTTGAAGTGTAGACATTACTGATTTAAGACAACACTCAATTGGATATAAATCCAATTGAGAGTCCCGGATCACATCTTGGTTGTTTCTGGCATGGCAGCATCTCAAACAATTGCTCTGAATTACTTCCTTGAAACGTCACTATAAGAGAAATTATTGTGTCAACTTCAACAACGCGGCTGGGGACATTAAGTGTCCTGCCATTGCAATCCTTAGATAGGTGAACTGGTCTCAGAAAATTGGTCTCTAAGCCCATGTCATAAGAATCACTGATAAAACTTTTGGTTTCTTCTAGCAACTTGATTGACCGTTACTCGTGTTTGAAAGGACCACTTTAAAACGTAGGACTATTATTCCTCTTCTTGCTCAAATTATTCTCAAAAATATCATCTCCTATTCATCGTGGTTACAATTGTAGCAAGGGTTTCCGCTTGCTACACTGTTATTGAAATACCTAAGCTCCAGCAAACTTTTGACTTCACTGCACACAGTGCAATTTTGTAAATAATTCCTGACTTCTTGGACTGTAAAAGGTAAAGTATGTCCTTACAGTCTTTCCCGAAAACTTGAGTTTCTTTTAGATTGGAGGTCGGACTTTGCAAATTACTCATGTGAAATTATAAGTCGATTAAATTTTGAAGATTTACAAATTGATCATCCATATTCAATTTCTCTTGAAAATAGCAATGTACTTTTGTCAATGATGAAGACCTCTCATGACCTCAAGCACTTATCGGCACTATTTCAGTCAGGACATCCTGTGATCCGTGATTTGCTGCAACCGATATTGTTGCCTTTCACCATTGAACTTGAAGTTTAGACATTACTGATTTAAAACAACACTCAATTGGATATAAATCCAATTGAGAGTCCCGGATCACATCTTGGTTGTTTCTGGCATGGCAGCATCTCAAACAATTGCTCTGAATTACTTCTTTGAGACGTCACTATAAGAGAAATTATTGTGTCAACTTCAACAGCGCGGATGGGGACATTAAGTGTCCTGCCATTGCAATCCTTAGATAGGTGAGCTGGTCTCAGAAAATTGAAGCGCAGTCCACACTTCTCAGCTAATTGTTCTCGTTTACTTACTTTCATTCATTCGATAAATTACAAGGCCAAATAGCAAATTGTTCCTATTTCAAAGGACATTCGATTATCTTAGGTACGTCTAAATTGCCTACATTTCAGGAAAAACTGCCCGTCTTCGGCTTATTTTACGGCTTCGATTTTTATTTCTATCAAAAGACGAGTTTTTCGGCGTTTTTCATTAATAACAGCTTTAGAAGAGATCCACTAATTGAAAAAACAAATAAAATTAGTTCTCAATAGTAGATGATCTTAAAGATACTGCAAGTACTGTTTACTCAGTTCTGGAGAATATTTTCTTGTTGAAGAAGTCAGCCCGCCTTCTGATTCTAGATCTGATGTATGTATCTAACTTGATTTAAAATGTTACCAACAAGTGAAAGCTTAAATGTAGAATTTAAAATGCTGGACGAAATTTTTTGATGCAATAGTGGGTGAGTATATACATTCCTGAGTGGCGAATTGACTATTAAATCTAATCTGCCGTAATTTTTGCAGAGTATATCTCAAGCATGGTTTGTGAGCTGAATATTTTCAGTATCTGGGAATTCCAAATAATGATTTATAGCATAAAGAGACCCAATCAATTTGGCCACTCTAAGGGAATGCTTGAAAAGGGAGTTAACTTTATATTCCGCAAGCCACTGTAACCACCGTTCAATACTTAGTGATAAATGACTTGGGGAGGGGTTCACTTTACTGTGCTCCTTTCCTGACATTCAGCGGATCTGCTTTCTGAATTCTTAATGGTGCTTCGAAAACCGTTTCTGTTTTGGTATGCTAACAGTCGTTGCTGCTGAAACGTCGTCTTTGGTAACAGCGTTTGCGATTCCGTTACGCTGATTGAAGAAAGCATGTCTTTTTTGGTGAGAAATCTCTCAGGTATACAAACGGCGCTAAAGAATGCACCAAAACCCGTTCATTCGGTGAATTTGAATAGGCGCTCAACTTTTGTCTGTTATGTGACATCCTTGGGAAGTTTGGCAAAAAAATTTCGAAGATAGCACCCAGCTAGAACTAGATTTCACAGCCACTTAAATTATTTAGCCTGCTGTTTTATTGCATATTGTTTGAATCCAAATTGATGTGGATCATCTCCAACTGATCACAATGCTATTGATTTTCCTTTGGTTAAATTTCTTTTTGATCAAGTTCCTTGCTGGACGAAGATTGCGTCAAAGCAATTGGTCGCTTGGGTGTAAAAAGGGACTGTATCTTTAATTTTGATTGAACTTATGATCAGACTTAGTGATGAACAATGCTCAATCTCGTACTGATTTTTGCAAAGCTTAATTTGGTGGTAGTTTTTTTCTAATTTCTTGTCAGACAGCTCAATTAACTGAAGGTAATTTTCAATTTTCGCAAAACGAGACCAAAATAAGGAAAAAAAGGTGATTAAGAATCAAATTAGAGTTACTCTGATAACCAACTGCTCTTTGTAACAGTTTCTAATGGTTCCAAAGACAATATCATTTCACTATTCAAACAATTTGGCCTAGGTAAATCACAAATTAAACACCATTTTTATCATCTTCGTTAGCTTTTTTCCGATTAATTAATCGAATAGGTAATCCAAGTCAAGGTTTACATAATTTGCAGAGTTTCTGAACTTTCTGCTTTGTTGAACTGAGCCAGACTGACATGAACGTTACAATAAATGCCTCAATTGTATAGCAATTGGTTTTAAAAAACAATCAAAAGTTAACATAGTTAACTTTCAACGGAATTGGCCTATAAGTGGACAATATATGAAAAATGAAGTTTTGCAACTAATAAGTGTTAATAGCCCCGCTTATGCAAGTTTGCTCATTGGATATCTTAGAGCTGAACCAGGTGCTAAGACCTTTGAATAATCAACTTTTGCCCTCCACAAATCGGAGAGGCTGGATAGGTTCTTAGTCCCATCAGTTTTTCAGATTATATTTTTTTTGGGTTTGACATTTGAGCTTTAAACTTTGTACTTTAACGCTCAAATTTTTTTGAGCTTTAAAGTAGTTTCTCGTTTTTTGATGGTTCATGGTATTGTTCAGATCTGGCAACAACATTTTGCCAGCTCCATGTATTGATAAGTATGAAGAGTAAAGAGCTATTTTAGCAAAAAAAAGTGTTTAATCTCAGAGCATAGCTTTAGATCAACAGAAAATAAATTGTTCGTCATGCCGAACATCAAAATAGATTGTTTGGTTTGTTTGTTACCACCAAATTTATTTTCTACACATAAAATAAGGAACTTAGAAAACAAAATGTCTCTCAAGATATTGGCTCGAAATTTGTGCAAAAAGAAACATGCCAATGATCAGAATTATTTCGACCGGTTTGTGAGTTTCTTGAGTATAATCTCAATAGGGAAGGATAACAAAAAATGAGACACAAAAAAGTTTAAAATCATTCCCAGAATAAAAAAAACAACGGAACAGCGATTATTGCCATGACCTGTATGCTTGAGGGTACCCAAACCAATCAAATACTACAACTAATTTTTTTTCCTATTTCGCTAAACGTGGCTTCCAATCACTATTAAATACGAGCTCAGTAATTGTTCCACCGAACTAAATATCTGAAGTGGTTTTAGAACGGAAAATTCAACTCATTGAATTGCATTTGCGTTTCACTTATTATGATTAAGTTTGGCAGAATTGTTAAAGTATTAAGTATTGTTAAAGTTATTGTAACTTATAAACCGGTCGAAATAACTCTCGTATTCGGCATGTTTTTTTTGCAGAAGTTAGAGACAAGAATGCCTTTTGTTTTCTAATGTTTTCTCGTTGTGGCTACATTTAATCAACACAAATGAAGTGCAAAAGCAATTCATTTAAATGTATTCTTTATTAAATACTAGTTTGGATATTTGTTTCGGTGGAACAACTTTCGAGCGCGTATTTAAAACTTTCAGGAAACCACTGACCTCAAACATAGTCTAAATTAGTTGTAGTACTTGTTTGCTTTTGGTACTTCTATGTATGCTTTTCATGACAACAATGCTGTTCCACTGTTTTTTTTATTCTTGGAGTGCTTAAAAATTTTTTTCTTTGTTTTGGTTTTTTGATCTCTCAAGCCCTCGTCAGATTATTTTCATCTCGCTCGTATTTTCTCTCCGATCTCTCTTTTCCTATCTTTCTCAATTTATATGACCATTATTTTCCATTTTTTCGCCAGCCCTTGCTTGGTTACAGAGTGATAAATTTTCCTAATTCTGATGATTAATGCTTGTTGCACGAACCTTTTCTATTTTCCCAATTCAAAGCAGGGCTTGTTTTAACTTGCAAATTTTATATATAAGAATAAATAATTATAGATATCGTGTTTCTTATTTTTGAGTTTGTATAAATGTGTCTGTCTAAAACATGTAATTCTTTACCCTTCTTTGATTTGTTGTATTGTTTAATTAACCCGTTTCAAGTTACTCAAGCCAAGCAGACCATATCTCTTTTCCTTGGTTTATTTTACTAAAATTTTATAAATTGAAAGATAAACGTAGATATGATAAATTGACAGATCAGGCGCTGGAATTATTTATCCATTGTATTTTGTGTTGTTGATTTTTATAAAAAATTATTCCAGTGGAGATGATTATTTTGGTATCTGCCTTCTTGGTTACTTTTTAAACATTTTTTTTCCAATTTTTGCCAACTGTTTCAACAGGAATTTCCAAAATTCTCATCTTTTGCAGTTTTTGTCCAATAAAACGTCATTATCAATTGTTCAGCAGTGATAGAACATAACTTACAATTAAAAAAATGTAGATTTTTTTGTGATTTTGACTTCATTGCACTAAAAAACTAATTTCACCGCACTAACTAACTTCAGTTTCAAGAAGCAACAAGTGTTTTTCTGCATTTACACAACATCAAGAACATTGATAATCAAAGTTTGACGATGGAACATAAAAAAATTGTTTGCGTTGATAGAAAGCATGAAAAAATTAGATTGTGTAGGATGAAAAAAAAAACAAAAAATGTCAAAAATTGCACTTTCTTTTAGTTTTTTAATTTTGGCTAGTTATTGCGAAACAGTTTCCAATACTCAAAATAAATTTTACTGGTTTTATTTCAACTGGTTTTATTTACTGGTTTTATGAAAACATTGAATAGTTATTTGTTTTTGAGTAAATGGGATGAAATCAAATACTGATTGAATAGTTACTTTTACAAGTTTCTTACTTTTATATTCTCTACCAATACGCAGACCGATAATTTTTTCTCTGCGAGCATCTTTTTGAAATACCCTTTTCACGCTAATATAGAGAAAACAGATCTCAGCCAACCATTGGGTTCGCAGATAATTGTAAAAACAAACTGTAAGTAAATCCAAACTGTAAAAAGTGTGGCTGATAATTGACAAAATAGAGAAAAATTTTAAGGTCATTTTGCTTGTATCTTTGTTCCGACCCGCATTAATGAGAGGGAGGAACTATATACTCAAATGCGTTTTTTTGTTCAGTCAACTTTGGCCGATCGATATAATAATCGTAGAAAGATGTGAGTGATATCATTAGAAAATCCATCTAGCGTAGAAAATGCAAAAAAATTTTAACATTCGCTTTTTACAGGGAGTTATCGAGGTTCAGAATTTTATGAATAGTAAACGATATAACCTTGTTTCTATCAACATTTCCCGAATTTCTTTTCCAAATGTTTGTCAATTTTCGGAAAATGAATTAAAATTGTTAACGGTAGTGTTATTGATTTTCTCTTTAAAGATCCGAGTTTTGTGGCCAGAACATATGCTAAACTTTTTAAAATTCAGATTTTTTTGTCAATAGCGGGCAAATAAGCTTTTTAGCCCCCTTTCTTTAAATTTACTCGAAGTAGAAACCGCGGACAAAAGGACTTTGTAAGCTCAAAAAGAGATTTGGTGTAAGCTCAAAAAGGGTCTTAGTTGTAAGCTCAAAAAAAGTCTTAGCTATACATTCACCGGCTTTAACAGTCTTCTGAAATTAATTTTCTGCCAGTTTGTTTGCAAATTTTAACTCAATAATTAAATAAAATGCATTATTTATTTTTGATATATTGAAAAATTGTGTTACAAACTGATCTAATTTGCAACCATTTTAACAGTTGATTGTTTTCTAAGCCGCGCAGCAATATGCGGGCCGATCTTGACCTCACCATGGATCCTTACGGTAGAAAATTCTATATTTTAATGGGGCGCAGCCTCTTTTAAAAAAACTTTACGCATTTATAGTTTTTTATGTATATTACTGACAAGAACTTCAAATCAGGGCCCAATAATTGACAGAAACTTTTTATAAAAAAAGAGGCCCAACGACCATTTAAATTGGTTCCAGTGTTACGCTCGTTGTTTTTATGGCACTGACCAATTATTCAACACAATTAAAGATCCAATTGGGACTTTTTTAAAAGGTACGGTTGAACCTAGATAATGCTTTCAATTGTTATCTATTGTCTCTTATGACTTTGATTTCATTTGCTTTGAGAAAGAGTTGGTAAATTTTTGAGCTTTATCACTATATTATCCTGTTTTTCTCAATTTCTTTCTTGGTCTCAGTAAAAACAGCAGAATGCCATTTTCCGTGATTTTTAATTTAATGTCTGTAGCTCTTTTACTTTTAACTAATTTTTTCTTGGTTTTTATACAACGAGTTTGCACTAAAGTTTTTGTAGATTGAGTTTAATGGAAAAATTTATGCGTTCATTTTTCCTTATCGAATTGGCACTTTATTGACATGTTCAAATGAAAACAATTAAACTGAAAAAAATGCACAGCGTTGCTAAAAAGAGTATCTGAATTTGTTAGTTGTTTTTTTTTGTATAGTTTATGTTTTTGGACTGAGACCCAAATCTCTCTAAAAATTTAATGGGATCTTTTCGAATTCTGCCTGTAGTTGGCTTTTGATTGTTTTTGTACGACATATACTTGATAATGAAAGGTCTCAACGGCTTCGGCAGGACGCATAACTCACCCTATTAAAAGATTTCTGGTTAAAGCTGTTTCTTTTAGTGACTTGAAAAAACACTTTTAAAAAGAATTCAATTGTCTCCTTTCTGCTTTTTTATGTCAGCGGGTAATTGAATCCCACTTATGAGAAGTTGCATCTCTTTTCGCTATTTTCATTGGTTGGTTAAATTTTGTGACTGATGGCTTCGACCATTTAGTTTCGTAAATTTTTTGGTTTTCTAAACTGTTCCGATTTTGGATTTTTTTTGCATTTTTACGCGGTCATTTCATAAGGAAGCCCCGTTGATGTTCAGATGAGAAGCGGGTGATCATTTACAAATTTTGCAGTTAACGTTTTATAATTATAGTACCTCGAACACTGTAGTGTCGTAAGAACCGTTTGTGAAATTTTGGCTTCTGATTTTATATGTTTTTATTTTTTAGTCTCCTGATTATTTTCATTAGTAATAGGCGCAATTGGTTTCCCGAGGTGTTAAAATCGAAACCATTTTTTTGGAATCCAAAATGTGTTATGACTTTCAAACAAATTTGAAGACATTTTGAAGATCATATTTGGATTTTAGAGCTTCGCCATATTTTAAATCGTTTTTCGGTCAATTCGTTGCTAGTCTTGGTAAAGACAGGTCACAACACGTTTCGAGTGAGCTATAATTCAACCTTTATAACGGATTCAGATCCAAACATTTGTTTCTCGGTTTTCCTTTTGCTGTTACTACGGGACTTTATTAACTGTTTCAGATTTTTCATGTTTTAGTACAATTCAATGGGTTTTTTATTTCTTTTTGAACTATAATGTTAATAGTAGGTCAAACGGGATTTAAAAATTAGCACAATTGAACATTTTTGACGCTCTTAGTGAAAAATTTAAGATTTTAATGGCTTCACTGCCATTTTCGCGCAAAGTTTTATTGAACTTTCAATTTTTGCTGGTTTTTCTCTTTCTTTTTGTAGTCGTGTAACGTACACTGGATAATTACAGGTGTCGATTGTTTCCTATGGAGACATACAGGAATATTCTAACAATTTCAGTTATTATCTTTTGATATTAATCAGGTTGAAATTAATTGCTTTCAAAAACGAAAACGTATTTTTGAAATTAGCACTTCTCTGCTATTTTTTGTCGACCTGTTACCCAATCGCATTGAGGACAGGTTCATAATCTTTTCTAGTGAAATATAAGTTAATTTTTTTGTTTAGGTTTTACCTGGTGCGAGTTCGATTTTGTTTTGATTTTTAAAATATAGACATCAAATTTCGGTCGTAATTAAGGTTTGTTATTTGATTTTTTATTGTCTTTTCTAGTAGTCATATTAACAACCAGTTCAATCGGCCCTCTAGGAAGGCATTGTTCCATTAGTGGTTTTTTGAACGGTATGCATGTTTTTGAAAGTTTTTTTTATCATTTGGTAGCCATTTAAGCCAAGAATGTGGATCAGTGGGGTCGAACATTATGTGCTACACACATAACCCCAGCCTCCTTGATTTTTATATGGCTCGATCAAAAAAATTGAAAACCAACAATTTCTTGCGTTGTTTTTGCTCGGTCTTCTGGACTGGGGTAAAGGTTTGGTTTTTTTCAGATTGATGATATAATCAACTTGAAAAATGTCCTACATCTACATGCGAAACTGGGATAGTACTGCAAATTGGGATGCACTCAGCCATGTTGAGTTTGTTGGGTGGCTCTTTTTTGGAGTTGAGAACATGAACAGGGAAGCTCTTGAGAACATGAATTCTACAAAACGCACTGAGTTCTTCCACAAACTGGCAGTGACACTAATCTCTCTAAATGCCAATATCTATGAAGAAAATTCAAGTGCTACAAAAACAGTTGTTATGTACTTGGGGCTTGCAATGGTAAGTTCATTGTACGAATTCTTTGTATATCAAAGGACAAAAGATTGAACTCTGTTGGAAGATTGCATACAATTTGAATTAATAATTGTGATGATTGGTAATTTGATATTCGTGAACAAGTAAGCATTTATTATCACGGTTATGATTCTTATTTTGTATGTTCCTTCAAAGAACAAACAAAGTAAGTTGTTGTAGTTCTCACAAATATTTGTCATTGAAATGATATCAATAACTGAAATTCGAAAACGTCAAGTTCAGATCAAAAATTAAAGCATGCTATTGCGTGTTTCTGAATTAATCATAGTTGTTCCATCGTCTGATTTATAACTTAACTTTCGAAATTATAGGTTATTTCATATATATTTCCTATTTAGGGGTCTAAGGTATGGAAAACATACACCACGTTTGTAATAGTCAGCCAGGCTTTAATACCCAGATCACACCGTCCTCTGATCCGACGAGCAGTTATGAATGCACAAGGGGGTCTCTGGATCCGACACTACAGGGATCCGATCACTGTAAGGTTTTCGCGTGTTTCATGAATGATCACTTCAATCTTGCATCCCATTTATATTCGTAAGAGATTTTTTTTCTATGTGATGACTAATTATACAATTTGATAAGTTGTGTATTGATGTGAGAGAGAGAAGTATTAATCAATGTTTCAATTGGCGGCAAGATTTGTTACGAATCAGTCGGTTTATATAGCATTATGTTCCCGCAATCATAGCTTAATGGTTGTGACATTCCCAACTCGAACTGTGACTTTTAAATCAAAAATCGGAAAGTATCGGAAGTCATTCTTGACTTCCTTCACCCCTCCTTTCGGGTTGGGTGTCACCTAAGAGAGCCGCACAAAACCTAGCGTGTTTTGTTTTCCCTAATCCCTTGGTGAGGACATCTGCGATCATGAGGTCAGTTTGCAAGTATTTCAATTCTAGCTCTCCCCTTTCTACAAGCTCCCTTATGAAATGAAGTTTAAGTGCAAAGTGTTTTGTTTTTCCATAGTGAGTGGACTGCTTGCTGAGCGCTATGCATGCCTGGTTGTCAACAAAAATCTCAATAGGTTTTTGCACCTCAACGCTTAAGTCCTGAAGCAGATCTCTCAAGTGAATGGCCTCCTTTGTTGCCTCTACTAAGGAATTCATTTCGGCTTCTGCCGTTGATGTTGCAACACATCTTTGAACCTTTGTTGACCAGCTGACAACGGCTGAGGTACTACTAAGTTTGAATCAATATCCTGAAGTGCTTTTCCTATGGTCTAAATTTCCCGCCCAATCAGCATCGGAGAAAGACTCTAAGGTTAACTTGTCTCCCCTCCTAAAAACTAAACTCTTTGACTTGGAACCTTTGAGGTATCTCAAAACTCTTTTTCCGACTTTCCAGTGATTTTCCCCTGGATTCTCAACAAAAGAACTTAAGAAATTTGCTGCAAAAGCAATGTCTGGTCTACTTGAGCAAGCTAAATAATTCAAGCAACCCACTAAATTTCTATAATCAAAACTTTTCATGCGCTCTTGCTCTTCACTCCCCTCCTGAGGGCAGTCTTCTTTTGTAAGTTTTATTTCTGCAAGTGGTGTTTCTACTGATTTGCAATTTTCTAGTCCAAATCTCTCTAACAACTTTTCAATATACTGTTCTTGGTTGATTTCAATTGAATTCTCCTTTTTCACAATTTTCATTCCAAGAAACCAACAAAGATCCCTACAATCACTTATTTTGAAATCCTTAGACAGCTCACTCTCAAACCAAGCCGAGAAGTTTTCCTGAAATTCACAGCTTATTATATCATCTACCCACAAACAAACTGCGCCTTGAAGTTGTGTTTCACTTTTCTTTATGAACAAGCAGTTATCATGAACCGAAGATTCAAAACCTTTAGCTACCAAAAAGTTCCTAAATGTCTGATACCAATTCCTTCCTGACTGCTTAAGACCGTAAAGACTTTTCTTCATTAAACAAATAAGAGGTTTTCCTTTGTTGTCTAATTGCTCAAAACCTTCTGGTTGTTTCATGTAAATTTCTTCAGCTATAGGTGCATTAAGGTATGCCGTTTTCATATCCATTTGTCTTATTTTCGACCCTTTTTGAACAGACAAGCTCACAATTAAACGAATTGTTGACAACCTAGTCGTTGGTGAGTACGTCTCATGAAAATCCTTCCCTAAGACTTGACTGTAACCTTTGGCCACGAACCTTGCTTTGAATCTACTTATCTCCCCCGTCGGACCATATTTAACTCCAAAATGCCATCTACTACCCACTACTTTTGCTCCATTATCCTCAACTAGATCCCAAACTTTATTTTCGCTCAGTGAGTTATATTCGTCCTGCATTGCCTTCCTCCAGTTTTCATTCTTGAGCGCCTCTTTTGCGTTTTTAGGTAACAAATTTTGATCAACAATTTCACTTAAAAAGACTATTTCACTCATCTCTTTGTTTACCTCATGTTCTAGATTTGCCTGTTCATTCACTCCGAAGTAATAGTTGTTCTCGTCGAACCTTGCATTCCTTGTTTTTTGAACCTTAAGCTCGCCGCGATTGTTTTCTATTCCTATCAGAAAAGATCTACTATCAAGTGCATGACCTAAAAAAATTCCCTTCTTCGCTTTTCTGTCTATTTTGTTTCTGAACTGTTTCTCTATGAAAGAGTAAGCAACACAACCGAACACTTTCATGAAACTAAGATTTGGTTTCTCGCCATACATGGCTTCATGAGGGGTTTTCTTTATTGCCGAATGATAGCAAAAATTTTTCAAATAGAACGCCATGTTGAGCGAATAAGTCCAATACTTTTTCTCTAAAGAAGCCTGATCTCCTAAACATCTAGCAGTTCCTACAGTGACGTCCCAAAGTTTCTCAATTTTACCATTCTCTTGTGGCGTGTACGCCGCAGAATTCTCAAGCCTGATTCCTTTTAGCCGGGCAAACTTTTTAAAGTCGCTAGATATGTACTCTTTTGCACCGTCTGATACTAAAGTTAAAGGTTGGCCTACATCTGCACAAAATTGTTGAAATTTCTCTAGAGTCTCTTCCCTTGACTTCATAAAGTAAACCCTACAATATCTACTGAAGCTATCAACAAATCCTATCGCGTACTTGTGGCCATCTACAGCCTCGGGGGTAATAGGCCCTAAGATGTCTGTGTGCACAATGTCCAACACTGCTTGTGCTCTTGTTGTGCAATCTTTTGCTATTGGTTGTTTCTCAGCCTTATTCAACTCACAAATCTCACATACATCTACCGAACTGTCGCTGATACGCATTCCTTCAACGTGTTCAACTAGTCTGCTAAGGTCCGTAAAATTGTTATGACCCAATCTTTTGTGCCACATTTTTAAGCTACTGGACATTAGGCATGTTTCCTTGCAAGTTTTATCAATCTCACTAAAGTCCCAAATGAACAAATTTTTCTCCTGCCTAAATGGGTACTCAACTCCGTTTTTGTCAATTATGCTTAGTTCTGGTCCTATCAAAATATCAGCTCCTGCTTCTCTAAGTTTACTAATTGAGACTAGACTGTGTGAGTTTTCAGGTATAAACAAAGCGTTCTCTAAGATAATTTTTCTATTAGCCTGATTACTATCCTTAACTAAAAATGCAACTGTACCTCGGCCACAAATCTCAGACTCTGTTTTGTTTGCGTTCTGTACTTTGCCCGAGAAACTATCATCGATATCGATAAACATTTCCCTGTTGTTTATCATGTGACTTGTTGCCCCCGAATCTAGCACTAGTCCTACTCCCTCATCATCAACTGGGCATAAAAAGAAACTGAAGTATTCTTCATCTTTTGCTAAATTCTGTTTCTCATTTCTAACGCTTCGCCTGGCATGACTCTCAAACTTTTTATTCCTACACTCTTTAGCTTTGTGTCCAAACTTATTGCAATTGTAGCATTGAATTACTTTGCTGGTATTGGGCTGTGGGTTATGAGGCTGATTATTTGAGCGACAGAATTTTGCAATATGTCCAAACTTGTTACAGTTATGGCACCTCTTCTGCTTTGTTAGAAAGACACTTTCACTTGCGTTTTTCCTATCACTCTCTATTCTTCGCTCAGTGTCGAAGTTGATCAGATCTCGCTTCAACTCATCAAGTGACTTATCCTCACTACCGTACTTAACAAGTGTGACAAAATTATCAAATTCGTTCGGCAGACCTTTCAGTAGAATTGATGTAAACATTTTTTCACTCAAACCCTCGTTGACTTGGTTAAGGTTAAATTGTAGTTCCTCTGCTCTTGTTATATATTCGATTAAACTTTCGTCTTCTCTTTTAACAAAGCTAGTGAGTTCGCTTACTAACTTTTGTAATCTAGGTCTCTCAAAGCTACGGAATCTTTTAGTTAACACATCCCATGCTTGAGCCCCATCTCCTTTATATGGCCTAAGATAAAGAACTGACTGCTTGTCTAGCGCCGAGACAAGCTCATACCATATTTGCATTTGTTTTTCTTTGAAAATTTCTCTCCCTTTATCTATAGCTGCGTCTTTTTCGGCTCGTGAAGCGTTAGGGCGTGTAGATGGGACATAATCTTCAAATGTACTACTACCATCAAGTACCTTGTACAACTTAAGGACAAAAATGCGAGCTTCAAATTGCTCCGAAAAGTACAAAAAGTCTTCTTCTTTCCCGCTGAATCGTACACGTTCGTTCTTATCACTCATCTCTTGTCTAGCCAGTCTATCAATTCAAAGCAAAAATTAGTCTCTCTAATCAATTTATCAATTCAACACTTTTTTCACTCGTTACTTTCATAGAAAAACCAACTCTTTGGAGAACTAGGATTAAAAGGTCAGCAAACAAAAGGTCCTACATGCACACACTACCCTCTTGTCTATGTCATTACTGGTCACTGAGAAACGGCCAGGCCACGTCCTTACAAGGTTCGACTGTAAAAGGATCCTCTAGGTCGGGTGTTACCCTTAGCGGAACCCAGATTGCAATAACTTCACAGACTCAAGGGCAGTCTCTACATGTATCGCCCCTTATTAGCATGATTATTTTTCCGAAGTTATTATCATTTTTCAATCAAATTCAACCATATTTGTAGAGTGTTTAAGTTTTGCGCTGCTCTACAGGTTTATTACAATGTTTTAAAATCAAAATCTGAACGATGTTCAGCAAATCAACGCTTTTTCAAAAAATGAACGGTGTTCGATTAGGTTGCGCTTTTTCAAAAAAAAAATGTCCGAACGGTATCCGAAAATGCACGCGCGTCACATCCAATAAGCTACCTTTTAGGAAAGTAGCTTTTTACAAATTTAGAACAATTAATGTTTTCAATCTTGGTTTGGCACTTTGCCGGCACTCAAACAGACTCCTTCAAAACTAGGGCCTGGAACTTCACCCTGTTGATCCTTGCTAGCTTCTCTTTTCGGACCCTTTGCTCTCTCTCTTTTGCTCTCTCTTTTTGGCTTTGCTCTCTCTTTTTGCTCTCTTTTTGCTCTCTTTTTGGACTCTCCTTTGCTCTCTCGTTTTGGCTTTCGTCTCTTTGGCACTTTCTGGTCTCTTTGGCAGTGTCTTGTCCCTTTGCTGTTTTGTCTCTGTTTTTGTTTGGCCGCCTTGCAGAAAATTTTTTTTGTGTGCAGCTGTGCGTTTGGCTGGGCACAGTAACCTGATAAGTTGTGTATTGATGTGAGAGAGAGAAGTATTAATCAATGTTTCAATTGGCGGCAAGATTTGTTACGAATCAGTCGGTTTATATAGCATTATGTTCCCGCAATCATAGCTTAATGGTTGTGACATTCCCAACTCGAACTGTGACTTTTAAATCAAAAATCGGAAAGTATCGGAAGTCATTCTTGACTTCCTTCACAATTTAATGAGGGAAGGATTGTAACAGGAGGAGGAGGGGTTTCAATTCTTACGAACGCTAAGACTGCTTTCAGTCTAGAAAAGAAAGGTACTTCACACAAGATTAGATTTGACTGGCAGTTTCACTTTAGTTCACAGTGTTCCAAGTCAGCAAAAACTAAATGTGTTGAAATAGGCCCAAATAGCAGTTGGAATAAACCAAAAATACGAGGAAACAACAACGAAAAACATCCCATTTTTGCCATTTATGGAATGTTTTGCTAGGATTCAGGGAATGTGAATACTTATAATTGTTAAAACTGTTGTCATTGAGTAGGAAGCCTTTCAAAAATTGAATGCTACGTTAGGTCAACAATTTTACATAAAATTTAGTCCAAAATTTATCCAGCGGAAATTATTAAAAAGGAATCTATCAAGAACGAATTTTATAATACAATTTAACCTACATAAACGAACCATTCTGCCGAAACAGATAAACAACAAAAAATTACTCTGACCTAAAAACAATTGATTGCTTTTAGTAATATTTTCAACAAACTCAAAGTTTAACAATCAATCCTAAATTACCCGAACTGCTTCTTAAACACTACAACCTGTATGCTTTTTCGCCGCCCCGGTGTAGGGCCAGTCCCAAATTGAGCTATATGATCAGACCTACTCGAACGCGCACCCGTGTGTTCCCAGTCCGAAATTACACGGTCTGGACAGCGGTTCGAGGGCATAATGGCCTGGACCATGGTCTGTGTTCAATCTCATCAGAGGTCACTTCGGTCTGAATGGTCTGATCATAGTCTTTATGCACGCTTGATGCAGGCCAGTCTGCGTGCTTCACATATCCAAACTGTCATACCTGACATATCTTTTTTCCATATTGGGAGTTTTTTAGTGCAAAAAGGAGAAAATGGCATTAGAAACAAACAAGCTGGCTCGGCAATGTGCGTACGCACATTATGTTTTGACACTTCTCATCCACATTCTTGAGTTAATTGGCTACCAAATGCTGAAGAGTTAAAACAACTTTTCGAAAACATACTTATCGTTCAATAAAACACCAATGGAATACAATAACGCCTCACTAGAGGGCCGATGAAAGTTGATGTAATGGGACTATTAGAAAAGACAGTATTAAAAATTATTAAAAGGAAAGGTCCTTTAAAATGAACAGCTATATACAAATCTCAAACATGTTATAAAACCTAGTAGCAGTAGTAACAAAGCCGAGAATCAAATGGTTGAAACTACATCCGTTAAAAAGATATATTATAGCTTACTCTAAATGAAATGTGACCTGGGTTTACAGAGACTAAGCTACAAATCGACCGATAAACGATATCCAGAAAACTGGCGAAGCTAAGAAATCGAAAACATTTTGAAAAACAAAAAAATTTAAAGTCACAACAGACAGAAGGTTTCAACGAAAAATGGAATAAGTAGTAAAACCTCAGGACGCCAATTGGTCCTGTTTTTAGGAAACCATATCACGAGACTACAAAATAACAATGAATACAGTCAGAAGCCAGATGTTCACAAACAGTTTTACGACATCTTTTTTGTTCATGTCACTATAAAGGTAAGATGTTATCTGCAAGAACCAAAAATGGATACTTGTTTCTCCTCTATACATCCACGAGTCTTATATAAAAAAATACTACAAAGAAATATAAAAAATACTACAACAATTATAAATCCAAAAATAAATCAGTATGGAAATCTCGATTTTTTTGAAACTAAGTGATCGAAGCCATCAGTCAATACATGAAACAAACCGAGAAAAAATGTTTGAATTAGCAAAAAAAAAGATGATACTTGTTATTAGTGAGATTGAGTTACATGGTTACAAAAATGAAAGCAAATGGAAGACAAAGGTTGAAAAAATCTTTTTTAAAAAGTGGCTTGAAAGCCATTAAAACAATTAGTGTTAACTGAAATCTTAAATAGGTTCAATTATACGACCTGGGGAAGCAATTGAGACCTATAATTGTCGGGCATAAGTCGTACACAAACAATACGAAAGTCCTTTTTAGGCAAAAATTTTAAAAAATCCATTAAATTTTGCGAGAGAACTGTTTCTCAGCCCAAAAGTATTAACTATACAACGAAATATTTATTATTTTCAGATACACTGTTTCGCAACGCTGCGCATTTTTTCAATGCTTTTTATCCGATTGGACTTTTCAAAAGTGTGATAATTCGACAAGGAAACAAAATGAACTTACAAAATTTTCGATTAAGCTTAAATTACTATTTTTTTGTAAAATCGTTAAATGAAAACCAGGAAAAAATTAATTAATTATAAAACCGTTACAGATATTAAGTTATAACTCACGGAAAATGGAGTTCTGCTTGTTTTTCACTGAGACCATGTAACTGGCATATATTCTTAAAGCAATTAAATTTAAAATATTAAGAGACATTAGATAACAACTGAAAGCATTGTTTAGGTTCACTTACACCTCTTTGAAAAACAATTGGATCTTTGATTGGGAAGACTAAGTCATTTGACTACAAAAAGTACACCAATTGAAAGAGAAAATAGGTTCAAAATTTTTTACAAAACCATAATATATGGTCGTTAGCCAGGAACTCTTGTAAATAGTATCTGCCAAAAATCGAGCCCTGGTTGGAAACTTTTTGCAGCAACTCACTTAAAAACTATTAAGAGAGAAAGATTTTGAAAAAAAATCCGCGCCCATTTGTTTTCTACCGTAAGATCCATGGTGAGATCAGGATCGACCCTGACATTGCTGCTTGTCCATAAAAACACTCAACTGTTCAATTTCTAGCAAAATAGATCAATTTTTAAACAAAATTTTTCAATATATAAAGAACAGATAATGCATTTTGTGAAGTTATTGTTTTTAAGTTCCCCAAAAACTGGCAAAATGTTAATCCCTTAAGACTTTTAAATCCAGAAGGAGTACAACTATTGCTCTGTTTCAGCTTATGAGGAATTTGACCGCTGTTTTAAGGCGTCAATTTTCAGCAAATTTGGATTTTGAGAAGTTTTGCATAAATTGTGGCCAAAAACTCAGATAAAAGAATTGAAAAACCTCCTCTATTTTTAATGATAATATCAACAAAAGAATATCGTTAACATTTTTAACATATTTTAGCAAAGTTGACAAAAATTTGGTCAAAAATACAGAAAACAGTGAATAAAAACAACGGAATATCGTCTACTATTCACAAAACTTTAAACCTCGAGAACTCCCTGTAAAAAGCGAAAAACAAAATTTTTATTTCTATTTTTTACGCTGGAGGAGCTTTCTAATGATACCACTCACAACTTTTTACGATGATTATATTGGTTGGCCAAAATTGAATGATCAAAAAAACAATTTGAGAATATAGTTCCTCCCGCCCCCTCTAAAATGCGTCGGAACAAAAAACAGCGGGTAAATGTAGCCGGCCTAAATTAATCTCAAATGAACACTTTTGCTGCCATTTTTTATGAGTTGCATGAAACTTCAACTCTCAAATATTTCGTTTTATCAAGAGTTCGAAAGTCTGAAAGTTTTACACTCAACTCTGAGCAAAGTAGGACTTTAAAAAGTAATCTACCAAGCTATTTTGATCAGAGTTTTGATTAAATTTTTAAGAGAGTTAAGTATAACTCACTCTCTCAATTAAAGTACTCGCTTCAGCTGCAATAGTTCAGTATGTTTGTGCCAAAAAGCTCATAAATGCTTCTGAAGACTTTTTGAAAAATCTACTTCTATGAGAATTCCAATATGCAATAATGAAAGTACATTTTGCTATGAACAAATTGATTCCTATGAGCTTTCTCTCCCTTTTATCACCACTTTTCAGCATGTGGGTAGTTGAGATTGCATAAGACTTTGATAGGGGAGTTTTACCTAAAATTTTTACTTAATGAGGAACCCAAGCCTAATCTGCCAGAGAATACAATTGAAGCGAGTGTTTTGTGTTGCTCTGATTTTGTGTTGATTTTACTTCCAGAATCTTATTTGGTAGCTGACTGTGATTTTGCAGCGAAAGAATTTCTGACTCCTGAAAATAGTTTGCGAGACACAGATTTCTTTCAAGCGTTTCATTCTTACTCAAATTAATTGTTCACTATATGAGTCCAAAAAAAAAATTGAGAGGACATTACGATGCAGAGGTATACCCAAATCGTCACGGGCAGATATGTCCGATGTGTGTATCTTGTGTTCGTTTTTACTATGTTAATACATTGAAAGTGGTACAATATTGCGGAAATAGCTACTTTAGCAGAAAACGGCAAAATCGAAGGGAATATCGTATCCAGTGTTCGCAAAAGCGTCCTAATTTTAGCCGCGAAGTACAAGTACAAACTCAATAACCTATTTTTCGCGCGAGTTGTATCACGCATCTGCTCAATTTACGTATCGATTTTTCGCACGCAATGTAGCTCGATTTCGCATATAATCCGCAATTAAGCCTAACTTAATTACAACTTATTTAAATAAGCATTACTTATTACTTCTTTATTACTACTTATAGTACTTTATTACTACTTATAGTACTTTATTACTACTTATTACTTCTTTTTAGTACGGTTTATTACTACTTGTTATAATTGGCCAGTCCCACATTGATATACAAAGCTTTTGATGTGCGAAGGATTTTTCGGCAAAAAATCAGTTTTTTCTGGTTGCATGTATTCAAAGCACTTTAAAGCTTTAAAAGCTTCAATTAATTCTTTATAAAAGTGCTTATTGCATGCTCAAAATGCGCGCGAATAATAGATACCTAAATTGAGCGGAAACGTACTACAAGATTTGTTACCTACATTTTGCACCAAATGTTCTTTTATTTCGCAAAATTGGCGGAACCCCTTTTGCGAAAAATAAGATACAAAGGATGTCATTTAATTTCATATATTGTATGTAACTCATTTTCGAGCCAATTTTTCATTGGTGGAAATTTTGGGGTATACCTCTGCATCGTAATGAAACTTGCTCAATGTAAAAGTATGGGATAATTGTGATGAAAGATGAGATAAATGTTCAATTTAAATGGTCGTACTTATTTGTTTTTCTACTGACATTGAAATCAAACGCAGCATTTGCGATACTTACTATAAAATTGATAAGAGGCCTTTTCTGATAATTTCAACCGTCTTGACTTCCGTCTCATGGAAAATCATGAACTCATTATGTTGCAAATAGTAAATTTTTTTCGAAAAAAGAAAAAATCTTTTTTAATAGATTTTTCAGTGTTTGTGGACAATATTTACAGTAAGCATTACATTATCAAATTGACTTTTAAATGGGTCACATTTGTCCGGAAAGCTTGTCGTGGAGAAAGTGCGGGCAACAATAAGAGGAGCTCCAACTGATTGATCCAACTGTTACTGTTGTCTGCACCATCACTTTAACCTTGTTTACATTATTCAATTTCCAAGGTAGTAAACAATGTGACAAATAGAGCAAAAAAGAAAAAAGAAACGGACCAGCTTAGTGAGCGTATATCTTTTGTGACCCCCAGGCGCACGTGCTATTTTCTTACATATATATGATTTCCCTGATTTCATACAACTTTCATCAATCATTTACCGTGGTTTTTGAGTGCTCCTGAACATTTCTTCTGTTTTTTTTTTCTTAAAAGTCACACTAGGATTTTGTATGATTTCCTTGATTTCATGCAAGGATCATGTATGATTTCTTAGGTTCCATACAAGGATCGTACTAGGAAATACGTTATGATTTGTATGACATCATATATGATCCTTGTAGGATTACCGGGAAGGGTCAACCCGGGTAGTAACGTGCTATATAACAACATATAATTTGTAACTGGGGGTCATAAAAGACAAGAAAGGGGGGGGGGCGAAACAGAATACATAAAAAAAAACTTAACTAGCGATCGATGAAAATAACCGCCTCACAATAGTTATGATAAGTCAACAAGACTGTTAGCAGATCTAAAACTCCATAACAGTTAAATGGAACTTTTGTTTTTCGGGTTCCATGTTTCCTCAAATATTTAGTAAGCAACTCTAATAGAAAAAAATAGGTTTAATTGTTAATTGGTGCATAGTGGAGAAAAAATTCAAAATTGAGGAGAGTGGTTACATGACATTTTAGCTAATGCCAAAATACCTATATGCCAACAAACCCATTGCCATAAAACCCAATTATTCCCTTTGATTTCCTCATTCAGCAATTCAATTACAAATTAGCGCCCGTTATTACAGGCATGTTACATTCCAGTTAAGGAGGTTTCTTTATCGTACGTTTGGTAAAAGCCAGAGCCCACAGTGGCATGCCAATTGCCAACTAAGCGGGACCAAATGAGCTGGTTTTATATTTAAAATTTGTTAAATAATCTTTATTACACTTCATATGATCTAATTTGGATAATATTCTGTCTAATACCCGTTCCTGCAATTTTTTGTCAATAGATTATACAAATGACTATTTATAATCTATTGTCAAATATTTGACAATAGATTATAAATAGTCATTTGTATAATCTATTGACAAAAACATTCTAACACCATAAACTCACTGCAAAAAAAACATCCACTGCAAAAAAAAACATATGTTTTTTTTGCAGTGGATGTTTTTTTTTGCAGTGAGTTTATGGTGTTAGAATGTTCTCCCGACCTCGAAGACATTGGTTAAATCATTTGCAAACACGATGGACAAAAATAATGGTTTTTTGTCAGATTTTCCGTTTAACTTACAGCATTTCAATTTCAAAAATATTCAAGTAAATTGAAAATATGCGTACAATTACTTTAACTTTTTACGCAAACGGCCTGAATAAGCTCAAGTATCCGGTGGCTGTCCAGGTGTGCGTTAATTATCAGACAATTAGAAACGCACGGTTGGAATTGCGTTTTTATTACATGGTCGAGAAACTTAATCAAGTCTGCCTTCACAGCCTCGGTCTGGCTAAAGTCAGCCTAGAGTCTGATCATTAACGAGCCTATGACTGATCGTTAACGAGCTAAAATCTGATAACATGACTCTATATTATGAATGCGTCTGATCCTTATCGAGTCAGAAACTTATCATTTTATCATTGTCAAAAGCTTTTAGTTAGGGAGAATTGCCTTAGAAACTCAGATAAATTTACTGGAAATTGGACAAAACAGCTTATTTTGTTAAAAAAAATCAAAAAAGTTGTCACAAAAAGAAAAAATAACATAATAACATTGGAATAAAATGCATTAAAATGATTGATTTAAATAACAAGCTCCTCCGCAGAATGTCGAAATTTTTTGATATACAAAAAACTAATTGCATGAATTTATGATTTAATACTTATTGGACAAAAAATCTTGAGAAAACCTTGTACATGATTTAATGACATTAATGATATTTATGATAACGCTCGGGTGCGATATCAAGCAAAGAGGCAGCAATCTGGTTTTATGAGGAATTGCAGACGAATAAGTAAAGTAAATTTTACTTTATTTGGAGAGTCTTCATAGCGAGAGAGATCAGCATGCAGACTGTTTGGCTGTATATTTTGACGTCAGAAGAGGATTTGATACTGCCCCACAATATTTGCCCGTAAAAATTACCATCTTTCAGGTTTATATTCTGCTTTCATTAAATTGTTGGAGTCTTATTTGAACTGTAGAAGACAAGAAAGTGAAATTGACAGTGTTTTCCCGAAGGAGGTTAATGTTACGCCTGGTTTTCCTCAGGGTAGTGTCTTTGGGGCCGCTTTTACTTATCTTGTTCTCTAATGATAAGACAAATTTGGTCGAGCATTGTATAACTTTTTTGTATTGCGACAATCTCAAAATTATTACGGAGTCTCAATCGAGTGACATTCAAGGAGTTTTTGACAATATCTCAATTTGGTCGCAGGTCAGTGGATTAGTTTTTCACGCTGAAAAAAGAACACGCTTATTTGGTCTGTGCAACAAAACGATGCGGAACTCAATCTCAAAGGCTGTGTCCCCCGGTACGTACACTGCGTCGTGGATTTCTTAATTATTATTTATAAAAAATTTACATGCGACCAACATATCAATCAGTGTATTGCAAAAACGTCAATCATTTTCTATCTAAGCCATTCGTTTTTATCAATTTGGCAATATGGATATCCGACATGGCATCATTCTGTATTGTCCCTAACAAAACTTAAAAAATTCCAGTTTCTTTTTCGGAAATGAATTCTCGGCATCCGTAAGAGCAGTGATTTTGATTGCATGAAGCGTCTTAACATTTCGACTATTTGTTTCCAGCTAGCACAAAAAGATCTTCCAGCCTGCACATTGTCCTATGGAGTTTGACTAATGGGGTTTTTGTGATCTCGATCTCATTTTTGCGACATCACATATTAGGACTCAAAAAACTGGCCGCATTGAAATGAAGAATTAAAGAAAAATTTAAAACCAATGAGCTTTACCTTTTTTGATTGCAATGTGCTGCTAACGTCTTTTTACAAAAAAACACAACACACTTTAACATGAATAGAAAAAGTTTCATTTTGAGAATTTGAATCCTTTGACGCTGAAAATTTTTTTAATGTACATTGTTGCCGTTTTGCATGCCTTAAGCGTTTTTTTTGCATATTTTTTGGATATATTTTTTGTAAATTTGCCACTGTTTTGGTTTGTATGCGCTATGCATTTCCCTAAACAAGCAGGAATTGAGCTTTTTACTACTACTATTACTACTACTAATACTAATACTAGTAGTAGTAGTACTACTACTACTACTATACTACTACTACTACTACTACTACTACTACTACTACTACTACTACAACTACTACTACTACTACTACTACTACTACTACTACTACTACTACTACTACTGCTACTACTACTACTGCTACTACTACTACTACTACTACTACTACTACTACTACTACTACTGCTACTACTACTACTACTACTACTACTACTACTACTACTACTACTACTACTACTACTACTACTACTACTACTACTACTACTACTACTACTACTACTACTACTGTTTCAACACTTTAATTCCAAATATGAAATAAAGGCACGGTTGGCAACAAATACAAACAAAACAAGAAGAGTTATTTGTTTGGTTATTCTGTGAAGTGCTGTACGACGAAATTGTTGAAGGCATTCTTTGACCCGGTTGCTGCTTTCTCCTGCAATCTGGTGAACGATACTTTGTTTCGTACACAGTCTCCTTCGATTTGACTCATCCATGTTTTCCGTTGCCCCCCAGGAGCGCGTCTAGCATGGACGTATTGATCGGGCGGGTCCCAATCGAAGGCACTGCGGGCTAATCTTCCTGGTTCCATTCTCTGGATGTGTCCGTACCATTTTATCCGTTTGAGCATGATCATCGTGGATAGTTGGGGCATTCGTGATCTTGACATAATTTCTTCGTTCGTTGCTTTCTCCATATATGACACACGTAGAATTCTCCGAAGACAACCACAGTGGAAACTCTCAAGTTTTCTCTCCATTAATTTCGAAAGAGTCCAAGTCTCTGAGCTGTACAGGACGGCTGATAAAACGAGTGCTTTGTACAAATTGCCTTTGAGGTGCACGCTGAGCTGCTTGCTCTTCCAGAGATTTTGGAAGTTAGCAAACCGTTGTCTACCTTCTGCAAGTTTGCAATTGACTTCCTGCAGGTCTCCATGCTTGAGGCTGACATATGATCCGAGATACTTGAACGCTTCTATGTTTTCAAACTCGTTTCCGAGAACATCTTGTACTTTGCAGGAAAACACGCGTGTGGCAACTGCTTTAGGTTTGCCACAGTATCTCGATTGGTGAACTTTTCGGCCATTGACTGTTTTGAACTTTCTTTCACACTTGTCACAGGTAAGGCTCGCCTCTAGTTGCTCGAACTTTGACTTGTCGACGACATTCTTTGACAAACCAGCTTTGCAGAATCTTGTTTGGTGCACTTTGCGTCCGGTAACTGTACTGAATTGCCGCTGACAATTCTGACATCTTAAAGACTCTTGGTCAGCCACCACTGACCGACTCTCATTTTCTAGCGACTCTGAATCTGCTACCGCAGATTGTTGTTGTGAAGCTACCAACGCTGGCTTAGCCACCGCTAAGCTTTTCAATCTTAGCTTCCGGCCATCTTGTGTTTCGAACCAGCCCCCTTTCTTTTTCGTTCCCAGCAGCACCTCCGTGCTGATGGTTAGTCGTGACTGGCTAGATGTCTGTGCCAGGAGTCCTTATTTGCCTTTATGTGTTCCAGTGAGTATTTCCACGTTCTGTTGGATACTAGGCACTGCAACAACATTTGGGCTGTCGCATTTTACGCCCATATTCTTTGTAAAGTAGTAGTAGTAGATATTGCAAACTACTACTACTACTACTGCTGCTGCTGCTGCTGCTACTACTACTACTACTACTACTACTACTACTACTACTACTACTACTACTACTACTACTACTACAACTACTACTACTACTACTACTACTACTACTACTACTACTACTACTACTACTACTACTACTACTACTACTACTACTACTACTACTACTACTACTACTACTACTACTACTACTACTACTACTACTACTACTACTACTACTACTGCAGAGACAAAAACAAACTCCTGTCAAATTTCCAGTAAACCAACAGCTAAGTATCCTGAGAAGCAAGCACGAGTAACCGAGTGCTTCAATATGGTGCTTTTCGATAAAACCACCGGCATCAAGTGACATCGCACGTAGCCATAGAACTTTCAAACTGTTTAAGCATTAATCTAAAGGCGAATTGTCTAATCTATGAGTTCACAGTATGGACGTAGTTTCAAAGCAGTGTCAAATACAATTACGACAAAAAAGGTCATTTGCTTAAAAATTATAGTTCAGTATCACTAAAAAAATTGCGACGAAATTGCAATTGCTGACACATGTTTTATTCATGGATATTTTTTAAAAACTTTTTCGACCGATAATTGGTTGATAAAGGTGCAATCAGAAAAAGAAAACATACTCAAACTAAACAAAATATAAGAAATGTTAACTTTCCCTTTAAAATTTGAAATCAAAATAAATCATTGATGATGAAGATATTGCAAACGAATTCCTATGCTGATGGTGCAGGCATTCAAACTAATTTATACTGTTTCATGTTTACCATTGGCCAATTGTAACACGGTAGCATTTTTGTGCAACCTCTTAGTTCTTCAAAAATTTGTGATATCAAAAACTGTTCTTTCTACTGTTTTTGCTTCAATTCATCAGTGTGAAAGAAAGGTTTTGTGGCAAAAATAAGCAAATTAAACGCTTCTCTAACGATTCTAGAATTACTAATTTAAAAAAATAAGAACTCTACTAAACTATTTATTTTCAATTGTAAGCAATTATTCAGAAAATTGAAATAAAGGAAGTGTGAGAATCAAAAACGCCTCATATTTTTATCTACATTCATGAGCATTGATTCTTAGTGAAGGCCAACTTTTCTAAAAATAGTATCACAGCCTACAAAGCTCCCTTTAATTATTCATCTTTGCAGTCCAATTAGATTCAAAGAAACTTTAGTTTTCTATTTGCCCTGAATTTTGCACTAACGAAGATTTGCAGTTGAGAAATTTTTGTCGAATACAAATTGTTTGATAGACATTGGACAATAGTTCTTCCTCATTCTTTTATCGCACGATTTTTGTAAAATTTTCTAGCGGCTGTTGTTTTGGTTTATTTAACAATATTTAAGTAAATATAACAATATTTAAGTATAGGTGTAAAAATAGATGTAGGTTCAATCAATATCAAAAGTTTCTTCCATTGATATCAAACTACCCTTATTCAGATTTCTGAAAACTTTATTTGAGGCAGCCATTAACACATTTGAAATTGTGGCTGGTTATACTCGTGATTGGATGTGTGACTCGGGTATTCTGGGAGATCACATTAAAATAATTCTCTTTGATTACTATGTTCAAGAATATCTGTCTAAAAAACCAAGCAGCGTAATTGCGTGATTGGGATTTCATCAAAAAATTCTGGAAAATCTCAGCTGTTATCCAAGGTTTATCTTCAACGACCACCAATTTAAAAATTCAAATATCATCTAGAACAAAAACAACAAATGCTATCGAAACATCCTAATGTTTTCAGCTTCTGGCAGTAAAAAGTCCTAAAACGCCGTCTCTGTGAGTTTTTTAGCTATAAAACATAAACTTCGAATGAGTCTGCTTCAAAAAATTCTTTCATTTTCAATCCTGTGTATGGTAGAGCACTAATTTTGCTGTACATGAATTTTAAATGAGTCTTAATAAAAATTTGAAACACTTCTAGTCTTTTGTATTCCTGCATGTACACAGTTTTCCATTCAGCAAGAGCATCACATTGAAGAAATGATAAATAAAACATATGCCAGTACCTGTTGCTGATTGTTTATTTGTTCATTACATTAGATTTTAGAAAGCGTCATTTAGGGGAGAACAATATAATCTTGAATTTCTGGCTAGTTATAATTCTTCAGTTTATATCTGAAATCTAGTGATTAACATTAGAAAAATACGCTATGATTACGATGTTCAAGGAACACATGTTTACGAAAAACGGAAAGGGTATTGGCGGGACTTGGAAATCATTACAAATTTCCCTAGTAAACAATAAAAATATTAGTAACTTCAGTATCCTTTACAACATTAACAGCAAGTGCTATCGGAACAACCAAAAGCATTTGAATTTTGGGAACCGGCGGTCTTGGCAAGCAGTCTGCCAGTTTTTGTATTGCTTAAAAAACGTAACTTTGTATTAATTCATAAAACGAGTGTGCTTTTAAAAAAATTCAATCACTTCTTACTTAGGTATTACTTTGTTTGTCTCTGTGTTTGTCTCTCATTTCATGGTTAATAGTTTCTTCTGAGAACAATTTATAACATTAATTGTTACAAAGGGTCAAAATGTTTTCCTGGTATTACTTAATTCTCACCCAAATTAGTTATATCTGTGCAGGCAGGCACAAAACATAAACAGTGCATCTACTTTTTTATTAACTAAATTCTTGACTACAGTACTGTAATAAGCTTGTACACAGGTAAGTACATATTGTTTTCCGCTTTGCGAAACGAAAAAAAAACAAAAAAGAAAAATCAAAAGACTTCGGCCGCCAATTTTGTTTGCGGACAAATAACACGAAAACTCAAACTCAAGCATTTTTTCATGTCTGCTCTATTACTATGCAATTGCTGTGTTAAACGAAAGAAATAACACTACTCAATGCATACATGTGTTCATGTGAAATTATTCTGTAATATTTAATTGTCGGTCGATCGTTGTACAAATCACAATCAAACACGACAATTTCTCAAACTAAATGATTTCTTGTGGCAACTATAGTAGTTAGTAAAAATCTTCTATTAAAGTTGAAGATAGAATGGTGACTCAGTGGATTCTAACAATAAAACAAAATTAAAAGCTTCTCTTTTAGTTCCAAAAAAGCATTTTTGAAGGACAAGAATCGAATTCCATTTAGCTTCTATTTTCATTTGTATGCTTTCATTTTAGATTAAAAAAATGGGCGTGAAAACCAAAGGCACCCAAGATTGTTATCTGAAACCATGAACATTGTTTTTTTGAGCAGGCCAACATTTCTAAATATAGTAATTCATTGAGTACAAAACTTCATTAAATTATTTAAATTTGCACTCGGATTTAAGAAAACTTTAATATCTTTTAATCTGACAAATGCACTCATAGAATTTTAGAAAAAATTTTGCGAATAAGAACTCTTCGAACTAAATTAGACAATAGTTCCATCATTTTTTTTCTCAAACAAATTTTCTCAATTTTTCCTGCTGTGGTTGTTTTGGTTTTTTTAACAGTCTGGGGCACAATTTAATCAGTTCAATTTATAAGTGCTAAGATAGATGCAATTTGGTTTTTCCTTTAAATTGTAGAAAGTTTTATTTCAGGGAGCCGGTTTTTCTCCTGAGGTTGTAGCTGGTTATACTCGTTAGTATATATGTAACTCGGACGTTCTGGGAGGTGACATTAGAAAAAATTTCTATGATTACGATGCTCAAGGCAATCTAACTACCAAAACCAATAACGATTTTGGCAGGACTGGGATTTCATTCAGAATCTCATCTATTATCCAAAGTCCATTTTCAATAGCCACTAACTTAGAAATGCGAATATTCTCTAGACCCATAACAAAAAAGTGCTATCGGAACATGCAAATGTTTTAGGCTTGAGGCAACCATCAGTCTTGAAACGCCATCTGTCAGTTTTTTTTTAAGCTCAAAACAAAAACTCTAAAAAAGTCTGTTTCAGAAAGTTCCAGGACTTCTCATCTTGTAAATTGCTGAACGCTAATTGTCCTGAACACAGAGTGTAATCTAATCTTGTGTATGTCTGAATACAAGTTTTCTATTCAACAAGAGCATCGGATTGAATATTTGATAACGGAAACATGCCAATACTGTTGGTACCTGTTGGCACAATTTTGTCCATTCCATTAGTTTTGAGAGATCGCCACTTAAGGGAGCGAAAATTACTCTTGATTATCTAGCTATTTATACTCGTAATTTTATATTGGTTTTGGAAATCTGGGAGATGAAGTTATAAAAGTGCTCTATGATTACTATGTTTAAGCAATACGTGTCTCCGAAAAACGGGAAAGGCCTTGGCGGGACTTGGAATTTTTTGAAATTTTCTGGAAAATCCCAGATCTTATCGAAAGTCCGAATTAAACAATCACCAACTTAGAAACTCCAATAACCTGTACAATAATAACAACAAGTGCTATCGAAACAACCAAATGCATTCGATTTGTGGGAAACAACGGTCTTGATACTTCGTGTGCCAGTTCTTATTTTGCTCCAAATAACGAAATCTTTAATTGTGTCTGCCTAAAAATCTCAATCGCTTCTAACATTAAGTTTTGCATTAGCTAACCCATTAAAATCTCTTAATTTGACCATAAAGCATTTGAAGATAGACTCTGATGGTCTCTTTGTATTTGTATCTTTCTCTCATTTTGTGGTTAAAGTAATTTTCTGTAAACAATCTATAACAATCATTGTGACGAAAGTGAAAGAATTTTTCCTGGTATTACACAATTTTCCCCAAAAAATTACATCTCTCATGTCAGGCATAAGGCATATACAGGGTATGTACTTTTCTAACAACTAGTTTGGTTCCTGATTGCAGTAAAGTATTGATTTTCTACAACTACAAATTGTTTTTCTGTGCAGGCAATATTGCGAGAAAAATTTAAAATTAAACATTTTTAGCCACTTACAACGTTTGTTGACAAATCAAAGTCAATCTTAAACTCAAGCATTTTTTCGTGTCTGCTCTATTACTATACAAGTACTGTGTTAAATTATAATAACAACACTACCCAATGCCTACTGTTGTACATGTGAAATTGTTAAGTAATATTTCTTTGACACTTATCGGTCGATCTTTCGTCCAATCACAATCAAATACATAAGTTTCTCAAAATGAATGATGTTTGGTGACAACCATAGTAGCTGGTCACAGTCTACTATTACTTTTGAAAACAGATTGAGGACTCAGTTCGTCCTAACAACAACAGCCGCTCTTCAACTGACTTACTTCTTTATTTTGTTCACATGAATGATAAAGTAAAGGTTTGCAGAAACTTTCTGGCAGACTGATGACCAAAGAATTTATAAAAGCAGCAAACATTCAACACACACTCTCTCTCAACTCTTGTTATGAATTAAATTTTTGTTCAAATAATTTATATAATTTGTATACACTGAGGATAAACATGATTATTGTTGAGGCTCACCTGGATCGAATCATCAGGTAAATGTCTTGGGGACACCAAACCCAGCGCAAAATATGTTTCACCAAAAAAATAGTCTTTGAAAGTGGTGCCAAATGCATTTCACACAATTATAGCACTCCAAAGATTTTGAATTTTTATCCCAAATTTTTATGGTTCTTTTCGAAGGTGAGGCGATCCAGATAAGATGAGATCAACAAAAAGTTGTCTCCGAGTCCTGAAACCCAGCGCAACATCCATTTCCTGCTTATTTAGCACTTCAAAATTTCAGAAATTTTATTCGTATTTTTTTTTTTCAATTGAGCGTGCCTGTGGACTAATAAAGCTCTAGAACATCACTGTTATTTCCCAACAGTTCTGGCAACCATCCCCAACATCAACCATCCCCACGAAAGTGTTAAAAACAACAAAATTTCCCAAAAAATGTGGATGGTCAGGCGCTAAACGGTTGGGGGAATGATATTTCGGTGTTACTGGGTTCGCAAGGGGGGGGGGGGGGGGTCCGCCCCCATTATTTCGGTGTTACTGGGTCCGCCCCCATTATCACCATAATTCCAAAAAATTACAGGAAATTCCAGAAAGATTTCCTGTCCCCCCACCGTTGCGTGCTCAGTAAGACACCTTCTTACTGCTAGAAAAAATTGGGTAGGGGGAGGGAGCGTAAAAGTTACCTTCCCTCCAAACTAGGGGTTTGAAATAGATATAAAAACGGTAAAACATCATTAGATTTGCAAAGTTTAAATCCTACGGATCTAAGTATGTAAGGAGCTAAGAGTTGACAGCAATCTTCAAATGTTGTCAAGATCCACTCCACTTTTTAGTGAGGAAGCGTTATCTGTCATAACTTATAACTTTTATGAAGGTGTTCCTGGCTGTGGTGTCCGCCATTTTGAGCCTACTAGTGTTTCTCGCAATTGTGTTAAACGAGGAACTGCGAAAATGGGAGTTCTACCCAATCGCTGTACTCTCATTGGTCGATTTCACAACCGCGCTCTTTGCCTACCCGTTGGTTCAATTTGACAATTTCTTGGCCCGCCAACATGCTGATGGCTTGGACAAGTATTTTACACAAAATGATTTAGGTGAATATATTGACAAAAAAGTCCAGAACGATCCTCTGCTTTTTGAGGCACTCACTGAGCCGTACAAAATTTTACTAAAGTTAACCGTGATTCTTCCTAAGGATTACGCTTTTTCAACTGGCTGTGTTCCGTGGTTTATTTTGCATCGGTTGAACGAGTATGTTTTTGGTCCTTTTATGCTCATAATGGCGGTCGAGCGTTTCATTATGGTCGTAAGGCCGTTCGACGCCAAAAGACTTCTGACAGCTGAGCGACGAAAGTTTGTCAACCTTTTGACCTCTATCGTAATATTGACAGTTTCTTTATCTGACGTCACAGCGCGATACCTTATGGATTTGAAGGGCTCCTCATGTACGATTGGGTTTACTGAACGGGGATGGACAGCATTTGGGACCGCTCTAGTCTTCTTTGCGTTACCGGCAATTTGCAATCTAATATTCTACACCAAAGTGATTACCGCATTTCTGAAATCGAACACACGCTATCAGAAGAGGAATGCCTCAAATACCCTAAAAGTCAAATGACTAAAAGTCTTAAAGTTGTCCATAGACAGATCATTTCCTAGAGCTGAAAAGTGCCTTTAAAATTCTAGGCGAGATTCATTTCCTGCGAAAGTCTTGCAAAAATCTTGCAGTTTTGAATCACCTCGCAAGAATCTTGCAAGATTTGAGTCCGCTCATCACATATTTAACATTATTTACAAACAATTCTGGAAAGATATAACATAAAACGGACAACTAAAAAGTTGAGAGGTTGCGATTTTTATTTGTCTTTCCCAAGTCGAGGAGTCCGCTCAAATTCCGCTCAAAAAAAAATGCAAGAGATGAGCGGAATGAGCGGACTTTGACCGGAATGAGCGGAATTTGACCGAAATGAGCGGAATCGATAAAAAATAATGCAAGAAATGAGCGGAATTTA
>NC_134474.1:14000136-14042137 GCF_964194025.1 Convolutriloba macropyga | reverse complement strand
GTCAAAAGCTTTTGCAAAGTCGAGATATAAGATACTTAGTTCTCTGATCGCTTCATTATCAAACTTTTTGTATACTGTGTCAAGAGATGATAGTAACTGCAAAGATGCCGACACAGTTTCAACAGTTTTCAACAGTTTTCTAAGCAGTTTTAACGAATATCTTATGTCACAAAAATGTCTCCAATTGTTTCTTTTTCCAAAACTCCGTTTCAAATAGTGCGTATTTTTGGTAAACAAGGTCGTGTGAAATCATTTATGATATTATATACATTCCAAAAACGCTTTATTTGTAAGAACTATTAATTCCAGAAATGTAATTTCGATGAATATTTTTTCTTTGAGTTTTTCCCAAAGATGTATGTCGTAGAAAGCAATTTAAAAGAGCTATAGAGATCCTACTTCTAGTTTTTCCGGATTTGTATATCATGCTACGCTTTTGTTAAAAAATCTAGCTTACTAAATATATTAAACTCATACATTTTAGTTTTATTTGTTGGTCCAAAAAGTGTAGGAATTACAATATGTCTGATCAAAACAAGGTTTGGTAAAAGCTGGTTATTGATCTCGACTCTATGTGATTGGTAATGAGTTTCATTGTTTGTGCAGAAAATATTTTATTTTATTCGCATAAAACATCAAGTTTTGTTATGTAATTCTGATAAAAAACTTCTTCGACTTTTAACAAAGTGAAAATCCTAAATAAGTAATTTTTACCACTGTTGAGAGCTTGATCGTAAGGTTAGGGTTATTGTGCATCAAAATACTTCTTTGGTTGACCAATTTATTTTTTTATTTAAAAATATTAATCAATTTGTTTGGGAAATATGATGTTCTAAGTATTTTATTGTCCACAAACACATATTTGCCATAAAATCTCTCTTTGGTGTCCGATACGCCTGTTGTTACGACTTGATGAAAAATTTGTCAGATAATATTTCATATGACTCATTAGGATTGATATGGTCTTGGTAATCCTCATCCGCAACTTTTGGGTACTTAATAGGGTAGGTTTCTGGTAGCTTCTCGCATACTATAGGTGTAAACTCAATCACGTGAGCTGTACACCGGTTTAAAAACTGTGAATGATCATAACGTAAGTAATGTGGATTATACTTTTTCCATATAATTTCAGTGACCCCATACATGTATGAAATTACCTAATTACCAAAACTATGGCAATTTTACGATGTAACTTCACATAATTTTGTTCACAAGGGTAGATTGACCCCATAGAAGGACAAAATCACCTAATTTCAGTAGTTATAACAAATAATTGACGTAAATGTCACTTTTCTGTGAGTAACTGAGAAATTTTAATTTTAAAATGGACAACATCGAGTAAATTTTCTGAATTTTGTGATAAACGCAGTCTCATTAAGTTTATATCAATTCAATCACGTGAGAACTTCCGTCGCTGTAAAAAAAATTGATCAAGTATTTAAGTTAGTGGTAGTTGAAGTATATATATATATATATATATATATATATATATATATATATATACCGATATATATATATATATATATATATATATATATATATATAAATATACGTTTTATATATATATATTTTGCGACAAACGCAGTCTCATTAAGTTTAAATCAATTCAATCACGTGAGAACTTCCGTCGCTGTAAAAAAAATTGATCAAGTATTTAAGTTAGTGGTAGTTGAAGTATATATATATATATATATATATATATATATATATATACGATATATATATATATATATATATATATAATATATAAATATATATATATATAATATATATATATATATATATATATATATAGTAATTGTAGTATGTAAATGGCGACCCCTTTGAGCTTCTAATAGTACACTGACATTGGGCGCAGTTGTTATTCTTGCAAACTTGATTGCAACAACCTCAACTAACTCTGTAAATATATATATATATATATATATATATATATATATATATATATATGTATATATATATATCTATATATATATATATATATATATATATATATATATATATATGTATATACATATATATATATATACATATATATATATATATATATATATATATATGTTTATATATATATATATATTTATATATATATATATATATATATATATATATATATATATATATATATGGACCAGACTGCACCGGGGGTTCGTGCTCCCCCATGTAATAGGATCAAGTATAGCATTTTTTTCAGAATTGGGTCCTCCTTCATGTGTTAAGATAGGACATAGGATCAAGGGCCACCTACTTGTACTACAAAACAGGATACGCGACATGTTATAAGATTAGTCATGTCCGTGTAAATGTTTTAAGATCAGTTTTAGGGAACTACATGTTTTAAGATAATTTATAACCCAGTACATGTTTTAGAATTAGTTAGCCAATTACATGTATTGAGCCTCCTTTATGAGTATTAGAGGCCTAGTATGTGTTTGGCAAAAGGATGTACCTATGTATTAAGATTAGGTATAGGCTATTTTTATCCAATTTCCACGGATTTATCTTTGTATTAAAAAACGATTTTCACGTATGTATATTGGTTATACCTATTATGATTATTGTGTTATTTAATCTCTGCCCTCCCGTAAAAAGGAAAAGATTCAATTTTTACAAATAAAGATATCAAAACAATCTAATAATACAGACATAAATTATGCTTATCAGACTACGAAACCACTCGAATATTTACATCAAATAAGTATCAAAATACCTGAAAACGCACGCACATTACCCCGAATGGGTTAAAAAAATCGATAAAATGAAAGACTTGCGTAGCTATCTGAGTAATTGGTACTATTGTTAAAAAACTAAAATCATTACACATCAGCTTAATGTATACCACAGTAATCAAATTTACAAATAATTATATATAAAATTCAACTCAAGCACATCGTGAACGTCGTTCAAGCTTTATTGTAAAAATCTCAGCAAATGAAATTCATAAATAGTGGAGATCTTCTTGCATTTTCTTAAGCGCTCTGTGTATCATTTTCGGATATTTTACTTGAAAAAAATTGTAATTTAGGATCCAAAATATGAGAAAAGCAAACATATGCTATCAATTTTTTGAGTTTGTAGCTTTTTTTCAATAGAATTAACGTAACAAAAAGATATAATTGAGCATTGAAACATATTTATTCGGAAAAAAGTTAACTGTACGGTTTTTTTTGGCTTCAGAAACGGAAACTCTCAAGAAATCAAGCCTCTCAATCTGTATGCAAAAAAACTATTTTCTTTGAAATTTCTTGCAAGAAACAGATTATAGGGTTCTGTAATAGTATTTTTTCTGATTTTTGTTTTGATATCTTCCGGTTTCTGAAACTGAAAGTACCAAAAAACTCACCAAAAAATACCCAGATACCTTTTCTAAATTATTAGGTTATAAGAAATGATTTACACAGAAAAAATTATTCCTAAATTCAGGAACTATGTGCAAATGAAGCCAAAATGGCACTACAGTTTTTTAATGTAGATAATATTAGTTGAAGTGCAATAGAGCGGAAAATCAACTATCTTAATCGGAAGCATTTCCATTCGGGTAATTAAGATAGGATGACAAGTCTATTGTTCTCACTCTCTTTTGTAGTTAAATCTTTGGGAATTAGATGAATGAAGGCTATAACTAATTTTAAGACACCATCGACTCATCCTTTTACTCAACCCTAGTCTTGCTCATATAATACTACATACAAGATAAAAAATCTGGCTTTTTGAATTTTTCACGACAAAAGTTTTGCCTGACCAAAAATGTTCACCCTGTGGGAGAATCTTATATGGTCTTGAAAGATGAAAATTCGGAAAGCTGTGACTCAATTATTGTTAAAACTTTTATCAGATCCTAAACTATAAAGATTTTTTCAAGTACGACATGTTCTTCAAATTGAAGACAATAAAGCGTTGACTATAAGCAGGAGCCAGTGAACTGCAGCATGCAACACTTAACTGTCAGAGCAACAATGAAAAACTTATCTCATTATCTCCTCTGAGACTTTTAGCAGATTGTAAAAAAGGCTATAGTTTTTACTTTCGTAAGAACATGACTATGTTAAAAAGATATACTGATATCATTGCACAATAAAAAAATTTTGGAAAAATCCTCTTCAGATCACGAATTCTTATCAGACCTTAGACTATAAAATTTTTACCCTACATGAACTTTTTTTTAGATCTGATAGGATTCCTATCAGATCTTATAGGCTAAAAATTAAGTAAATTTAATTAATTTTCTGTTAAAATCTTAAAAATTATCTTGTAAGATCTTACACAAGTGTTCACGTAGGGCACTATTGTTGTCGTGTAACAGCGCATAAGATCTTACGCGATGAATGTTTCCTATCAAGATAATATCTTGATTCTTCTAAGTTTACTGCACAACCTTAAATTTAGCCAAGTCAGTGCCGAATCTCTGTTAAATTTGTAAACATTTTCTCTTATTTTTTTCTTTTTATTTATCAAGACTGTGCTGTGTTCCGCCTTCAGTTAAAATTGAATTTGTAGCGTTGGTGTTGTTGTGGCCTGACGTTAAAGAATCAAACTAATCAGCTTTCTTCACTGACGCCAGTTTTGGTGGTGTTTCCGAAAATCCCTTGATTTATAGTTACTTTGGCACAATACGCCTGGGCTACCCTTTGCTCACTGTTGTTCCTTGTCAACAGTTAAAACTTTCGTGAGATTTGCTTCACAAATCTTCTTTTGCAACCGTGAAAAGTCATCCATCTCGTAAATATTGAATTACGTCTCTATAATCAAAATTCATGACTTGGTGTTTCTTGAAGTTATAGTTTTAGCATGTACCCCCTGGTACACTCCGGCCCCATTTTTGGGCACCGAAAATCAGAAAGTTTGTTTTCGATCTGTTGCTGTTGAATTCTTTTTAAGGCGCTCTTCATCGTCTTGTCGTTCTCTTTTGCTAGGATGTCGCTTTTGATGTAGCCGAAATAAATATTTCTGCTTCAGCTGCTGATGATTGCGTTGAAATTGCAGTATTGAGCTGTATCATCGATAAAACGCCGATCATGAAGTTATGGACTCATCCATATCTACAAGTATTTCTGACCTGACTATGATGATATCTGTCGTTGAAGAAAGCGTTGACTCTTGTTGGAAAATTGCTGCTGTTTCTGCTGAAATAATTATTGCTGAAGTGTTTGTTGTTGTCGTGAAATTTCTGTTGATGTCTTCCGTCGGTGTTGTCTGTAGATTTTTGCTGTGTACTGGTTGTCAACGTTCTGCTTGTAGTCCTATATGAAAAAATGCTGGAAAGTTGAATTGCTTTTGTATTGATTGCAATTGACTGTATACATTTGTAGTTGCTCTGAATTGATTTTTATAAGCTGATTGGCGAATGTTAAATATTGAACAATTTCTGGAAATGTTGTTGTTGCTTGTCTGCTCGTTGAAAGATGCTGTTTGACAAACTGATGCTCTCCGTGTTCCCTATCTTACCTAAACCTACCAATACCTTGTACTTATTGCATACCTTTCATCTGTTTTTCCAAAATTATAGATCGTCTGAATAACAAATTTTTTAAAATTTTTTTTATCTCTGGTGTTTGGTTTTACCTAAGCTTTTAGTGTCATCTGCCTATTCAAAACAATACTGTTATCCTGTCGGAGTATCCTTGTGAGTTCCTTATTGAAATCCCCAATTGTACCTGATTTATACCTAAAAGTCCCTTTGAATTGCCCTCCCATTGAATTGAACTTTCACTATACATCTTTCACTTTACCCTAAGCCCAAAACTGATATCAATTTAGTTTTTCAAATTGCTATTATATTATTGTTCGCAATTTACTATTGATAACCTCTATTTAGATTTCTCATTGATCACACTAAGTTGAATATCTGGTTCAACAAAATCCCCTCTTGATGTTTTAACCAGGCAAGACCTTACCACAATAACTTTACCTTTATTTAACTTTTTTACCCTAACTATCGGCCAAATTCCCCTTGGTGTGTTGTTTTCTTGTATCCAAACCATGTTCCCTACTTCTATCCCGTCTACTTGAATGCCACTTTCAGTGTTGTCTGATTGTTGGCAGATATTCCTTTAAAAGACTGTTGACGTTGTTCCGTAGTTTTTCTGTTCCTCTGTGGTTGCAACTACTTGAAACAACTGATGGCAGCCCTTTTGTCATTCCAGTCAGAAAATGTCCTGGTGTCAGGTTTTTGACATCGCGTATGTCACTGCTGACTGATGTTAGAGGTCTGCTGTTGAGTGATTCGACTTGGCAAATAAGGTTTGAGAAACTGTCTTCCTGGAGTTTCCTAGATCCCGCAATATTGAAGAAGAGTCGTTTGCACATTCCAATGAGGCGTTCCCATGATCCAACAAAATGGGGTGGTCCAGGCGGAATAAATTTCAATGCAATCTTTTTTGACTGTGTGTATTTCTTTATCACTGGCTGGTAAAAATATATAGCATTATCACTGTGAACTGTTGAATTGTTTCCAGTAGTCCTCCTCGGCTGAAGAATCGTTGAAAAACCATTATGCATGATTTCTTTTGCAAGTTACTGGTCTCTTCGATATGAAGGGGGGTATCGTCAGACAGTTGAATAAGCAACAGAAAGCTTTCATGGCAGTGTTGATCTGGCTGTAGGTTTCAAAAGGCCCAAAAAAGCCCTTGAAGGCTACAGGTTTGATTGAGAATCGGTAAATCGAAAGATCTTCCATCACATCTGAGGCAGGCCGTTGAGTTATCTCTGTCGTCTGCATTTGTAGCATCTATTTCAGATCGTCTTCTTTACTGTTTTGCATTGAAGAACCCAATAATTCAATCGAATGCTGTTCAACTCCAACAAGACCATTGTTGTTGTGCTGCGGTTCCAGAAAAAGACGAGTGATACTGTTCTACCGTCTTGGACTTTTGGCTTCTTCGTTGCTGTTGAAACTGGTGCGGTGGCTAGTCTGCTGTTTGAGCAAATGATTCCATCTTCGTCTATTGAAGGTGTCAACTGAATCAACCTACTTCTTCTTTGAATTGGCTTGTTGTTTGTTATTTAATTAACATTCTCATCAAATTATTGTTGCTGAGATAGACGGAAAAAATTGTCTGCATCTATGATCTTTTGGTCACCTGTTCTCGTTTTGTTTCGTAGGCTTTTCATTTTGATGATAACGGATCTCAGTTTCAACCAATGGCTAAACCTGTTGGCATCAAATAGGTCCTTGTTAATTGGCTGTCGTCGTGTTCCCTGAGGCTTCTGTTCTGCGCTGCTCAAGAAACCTTTTTCATGTTGTTTGTCTATTTTCCAATTGTCGCTAGAAGACAGAAGAAACTGTAGTCCCTGTAACCAAAGAGATTTTTCTGTCATGTTTGTTGCTGTAAGTCCCCTCGTTCCTTGATCTGCAGGGTTGTGCTTGCTGTTGACGTAGTTTCACTGATTAGTGCCTGTCAGATTCGGTTTCTGATGTACATCTTGATCTTCAATTTGAAATTTTTTATCCAACTGAGAACTGTCTTGCTGTCACTCCAAAGAAAATTTTATCAAACTTGAAATCGATTTCGTCCTCGATTGTTTTCTCAAATTTTTGCTGCATAAAGTGCTGCTTGCAGTTCTAATCTCGGAATTGTTGTTTGACGTAAGGGTGCCACTCTTGTTTTTCCCATAGAAAAATGAGCTGCGGTTTCTTGGTTTTTGGTTGTCTTGATATATGCTATTGCTGCTGCTGGTTCCAATGATGCGGCCCAGAAAGTATGAAGTTCCGTAGCGTCTCCAAGAGCTGTACCACCTACCAACATGTTTACCGCTACCGTACCAAACAGTTCCGTTTTCTGTGACCAATTCTTGATGGCTTTTTCCTTGTCTCCAATGATTGCTTTGCTCCATTCGCGTCCATGATTCCATAATTCATGCAGTAGAGTCTTGGTTCGGATGACGAAAGGAGATATGATTCCTAAAGGATCGTGGAAACTTGACACAAAAGACAGAAACTTGCGTTGTGTCCATGTTTTCCTGTCCAGGTTCTTTCTGACTTTTGCTTTCAACATTATTTTGTCTTCATCCAAGCTCCATTGAATTCCAAGCACTCTTTGATGAAAACTTTTACTGAAGAGATTCTCGAAGGGTTCGCATAGATCGTTTTGCATCTGCTGACAAAACTCACGGCTGTTGCTAAACCATTTTGTCAGATTGAATTTACTTTTTTTTCAGAGTATCCTTGGCTGTAGTGAAAATCTCTGATGACGTCGCTGAAAGAGGCAACCAAGTCATCCATGTAGAATGTCCGCTGACAATCTTCAGAGAATTTGGGTAATCTTCGATGTCGTCTTCGGCTGTCTGTTGCAAAACAAAATTTTCGCAAGCTGGTGAGTCCCTGGCTCCAAAAAATTGCTTTGGTTTTCCTACACCTCTAATTCTGGGCTGTTTAGTTGTCTGTACATGAATTGCCAATAACGTCGGTCTTGTTGTCTTACTCCAATTCGCATTAACATTGCTTCGATGTCTGCCTGGATGGCGATGGCTCCCCGTGGGAATCGTAGCGAAATTCCAGGCATATTTTCGAGGAGGTCAAGTCAAGCTAAGAGTTTGTCACTGAGGCTTACTCCGCTTTGCGGTGCTTTGGCATTGGAAATTCTCTGTAACTTATCGGGTTTGTTTGGGTTGACAAAACCATAGTGTGGCATGCACAAACCTGTATAGTTCTGTTGATGGAAAGTATTTTCGCAATGTAGCCTTTTTCCAGGTCTGCTCGAATGCCCTCATTGTATTTCTTTTACGGTTCAGGTTTCTTCTGTAGTCTGTTGACAAGAGTATTTAGATGAGTGAGAGTTGTGACCGGTTGTCTGATAAACTGCTGGTGTTTTTTCAGAGAAGTCTTGTTTTATAACGTCCATCTGTTTGTCTCACGCATTTCTTTTTAAGTACCTTGCTGGCCAACAAGGCTTGTGGATCGCTTGACTTCTTTTTGTATTCCAATGGTATTGTCTCTGCTTTCCAACAATGAGAAACTTCTTCGTTAAGGTCATTGTCTTGTTCGAAGCAATTGCTGCAAAACAAAACAATAGCTGGCATTGAAGGTTGTGTTTTGCTGTCATCCAATACTGTATGAGGTCCAGCAATAGTCCAACCAAGTTTGAAAAGACTTGCGCTTGATGCTGACGATGGTCCTTGTTCCACTTTGATTGGTGAGATCAGGTTAATGGTGTTAATACTGTGACTTTGAGGTTATCCAGAATTGACAAATTGACATGTCTAAGATGGTCATACTCCCTGGCAATGTCTCCCGGGTGCTCCATTGATTAACTTTGGCAAATTGATGTTTTCCACAACGTAATATTGTTTAAGGTTTTAGCGTTCGTCATCTTCCAAATTTGAAATTTCTGTTGATGCTGTGCAACTTGCTGAGTTGTTGGCGTGTTGAGTTGTTGGCATGTTTCCCTCTGAAGTTGTTGGCGTTTTTCCTTCTGAAGGCGGAATTCATCAGCTGTCTTCGAGAGAAGAATGGTCAAGCTGCTTCCTGGATCAATGGATGCGTATGTCTAAACTTTATTCTCCTTGTCAATGTAAAATAACTGGCATGACATAGAAAAGATTTGTTGTTTTAGTCGCCGCTGTCGTGTTTTTTTTTGGTTGTATTTTTGCTGCTGGTGATTGCAAATGTTGCCATTTGCTCCCGAATTGTTCATTTGAGAGCTTTTGTGAAGATATGAGGTCAGTGTTTGTCCGTATCTTCTGTTGGCACCGTGTAGCATAGTGTTGTGTCGTTGTCCGCATCCCTGCTCCCTGCAATTAGAGTTTGAAGGACAGCTGTTGGATCGACGGTTTGCTCCCAAACAAATTCTGCACAGATTGAACTGACATACCGCTTGAAGTTTTTTGTCTGCTGTCTTTCCTTCAAACCTTGGGCAATGGAATAATTGATGGTTACCGTCGTTTAAGTGAAAAAAAGAGACTGGTTGTTGCTGTTGCTTCCTCTTATTGCTTGAAACATTTTCGTTGTGCTCCGCTAGTTATGCTGACTCTTGTTGCTGTTGTTGCTAAAGTTATTTATGTTCTGTGTTGGTTGTTGTTGCTCTTGTTCCCTGTTTTGATTAGTTGGTTGTTGATGAAATTTTCCGTTTACATTTAAGTTGAGATATCGTTGATGTGTGTCATTGACTGTGTTAAGGATAGTGCCGCTTCAATCTTGATGCGTTGAGCATTCATGTGCTTCGGCTATTTCTTTAATCCATTGTTTGAAGTCTGCATTTGTCAGCTGTTGAATTCGTCGTCGTAAAACAAATTGATTCCATTTGAATTTTTTGCTGTGCTGTTGAGATCAGCTTTGGAATTTAGTTCTTTCAGTTTACTTGTCATGTTTTTTATGAAAGTGGAGAAACTTACAATTGTCCAAAGAAGAGATGTCGTTGGTGGTCTGTAGTTGATGAATTTCCCGTAAACCTGTTTCAACTCGTTTTTTGTATTTTTGTACAAGTGTCCGTTGCAGTCAAATCCTTCAATTGCTGTTTTCGCTTTTGCAATCAGAGGTCCTTGCAGATCTGCTCGTTCGCTCGGGTCACCGTTAAACCTTTGAAGATATTTGAAGGAGTTTCAACGTAGGGCGTGTAGAATGTAACTGGTTGTGGAAACGTAGTCGACGATTGCTGTTACTGTACTGTTGGCTGATTGACTGTTTGTGTGCCCATCATTCCAGTTACTCTGTTCTGTTGGTCGTTCAGGCTGCTTGAGTCAGCCTATCTATCAGACCAAAAGCTGTTGAGGTTGTCACGTTGAGCGGAATTTCTGCTTTTCGGTTGTTTGTTGTGTGGGTTTCCGATAATTGATCTTTGGTGTTATCCAGTTGCTCTTGTGTTGATATTTTTGTTGGTTGTTTAGTTATCTGCTGTCAATTTGGCTGTTGTTTCGTTGTTGTCTTGCGTGTTGAATTTTATTGTAGTGTTTTTGCCGCCAGGGGTGATTCTGAATTTTAGCTTTCATGTCGTCGATGTTCTTCCACATGTTAGTGATTTTGCCGATGTACTCCTCATGTTGATCTTCTTCAAGCAGTGCAAGTAAATCGTAACTTGTTTCCCCAAACTCTGAAAATGTTTCGGTTTCCTTTTCATGAACATTCTTTGCTTCATTTATGTTCCCACTGTCGATCATTTCCCTCATGGTTTGGAGGTTCTTCGCATTTTTCTCCCCCATCACCCTGATTTTTGCTTTCAAAACCGGTGGTTGCATGGTTCTGTTCGGCATTGCTGTCAGGTGGTTTGTATTCTGCTTTGTGTTTTGTGTTGTTCAAATTTTGACTTTGTTGGGGGTCTTTATTGTCCGATAGGGGGTCTTGGTCTCTGGGGTTGATTAGCGGTCTTTGTGTATGCCTTTGCCTTTTCGAGATTGGTTGAGGGGGGGGGGGTCACCAGAAAAAACTGTGCGGTGTTCCGTATTCAATTTATATTGGCTGTGGGGTGTTGGTGGTGCTGTGGTAGGACGGAATCAATTTAGTCAGCTTTTTTCACTGACGGCAGTGTTGGCGGTGTTTCAAAAAGACCCTTGAGTTATAGTTACTTTGGCACGATATGCCTGGGCTACCCTTTCCCGCTGTTGTTCCTTGTCAGCAGTTAAAACTTTTGTGAGATTTGCTTCACAAATCTTCTTTTGCTACCGTGAAATGTCATCTTTATCGTAACCATTGAATTACATCTCAATAATGAACCTTTATGACTTGGTGTTTCTTAAAGTTACAGTTTTTAGCACGTGCCCCCTGGCACAAAGACCCTTTATCGTTTTGTTATCTCTTCAAACTGCACGAGATAATGATTTTTTCTCAATGTGAGTGCATCGTTTTCAATAGCAAACTACGGGCAAACAAAAGTTGTATTTCAAAAGTTTTTATTTTAAGATAAAAACAAAAGTTTTAAATGTAACTAATTCGATGATTTGATTTCACATTTGAAATGATGCTAATGATTGCTTGCGTAATTTGCACACAAAATTTCGTTTGTTTTAAGTATCCTCAACCTTTCGTTTATAATCTAATTTACTTGTTTTGGAAAAAATATAATTACTTGATAAGAGCTGAAAATCTGTTAATGCGAGGCATACCACATACAGAAATTTTGAACTAACTTTATGCTTTGCTACAATTTGTTTCATATGGATGACAACTTGCATGCTGAAATACGTCGTTCAGTTCTTCTTCTTCTCCTGGTCTAGCCTACGTGATAAAATGTTGTATGTGTTGAGTGTTTGGCCATATCTGGGTATGGCTGATTTGGAATCTCTGATAAGGTTTCTGATGACGATGCCAGCGTGGAGTTCATTCATCAATCCAGTTATACAACTCGCTGTCAACAAAAAGTTGCGTGAAAACGTCGGGAAATTGTTCCGATGCGGGAGCATTAAATGGACTCAGTAAAAAGTTACCATACTTGTGCTGTAGCTGGGAACTAAATATATCCGCAAGTTATTTTTAAAAACTGATTCCTCCAAATCAAATTCAATACATTACCATTATGATAAACCTGCACCCCCCTTTTCCCCCATTTTTCCCAATTTAGCATCAAGTCTTGTCTGAGTTTTGACAAAGAGCTTTACTTAGTCTAAAGCGAATTTGGTTATTAAATGCTGGAGAACTAATAATTCGACATCAAAACCTTTTGAGAGTCAAGATATGAGTATGCGTTAATTTGCAACTACCTCAATCAATATTTAGAAGGTACATAATAAAGAAATTCCAGAGGAAAATTAAAATGGCCCAAAAAGCAAAACAACATGTTGGATTAGAAAAGTTCTGTAATAGTTTTTTTCAAAAAATTTTAGAAATAGACCGAGCGGAAAAATATGTAAGATAAGCCGTGAAAAGTTGTTTTTTTTCACCGCAAGTTTCGTACATAATTTTGCGGTGAAATTACATATTTTAGCGGTGAATTGTGGTGAAATTTTGTAAGATCACCGCTTACTCTAGCGGTGAACTTAATTTCACCGCATTCACCGCATTTCACCGCAAAATTATGTACGAAATTTGCGGTGAAAAAACTAACTTTTCACCGCTTATCTTACATATTTTTCCGATTTTTTCTCGACCAGGGGTACCATTTTTGATAGACATTTATTGTCAGTGGGGTACAGTTTTGGTACATTTAATAACAAATGTTACTATTTAGATATGAATGAGCTTACATTTAACCAAAAGTTTTTCGCTTCATCATCATAAACGAAGATTTATATTTGCTGAAAATCTAGCAACCAGGTAAGAAAAACTAGCATAGACATTACTGAGAAGGAGAGCACCAAATCGATGGTTATACATCAATTTTAAAGATTTTGTAGTATTTAATTCGTTTCCAATTTTCGTTCAAAGAATTGAGCGCGAAATTCAGGAAAAGTCATCATCTCTGCATCAAAAGAGGCTTAGCAGATAGGGGACTCTAGACATTATTTGATTCATTAGAAAGAAAATTAAATTAAAAACTGCGACAAAAATTATGTGGAAGAGAACATCAATCTGAACAATGTAAATGAGGCCTCTTTTTGGCTAAATTTAGATAAAAACTGTGCCCGGAAACGGCCAGAAGACATTACCCAATATTGGAATTTCGGATCTATTCTGTTTCGTCCCCCCCCCCAAGCTTAGTGAGCATAAATTTTTTATGACCCCCAGGCGCACGTGCTATATAACAACATATAATTTGTAACTGGGGGTCATAAAAACACTGGGGGGGGGGGGGGGGGTGAAACAGAATAGATCCGAAATTTCTTTGAATTTACCGTAGGAATTGATGCAGAAACTCTGCTTGATTTTTATTTTTAGCAATTTTTTTTTGAAGCTGAACAAATCGGAAACTGCCCTGTATGGGCCCTGTGATATATTCTACACGAGAAATTGAAACTGCTGGCCTGTCTCTCATCAGTCAAATTGACAGATCTTCAATAAAAGTGTAATCAAAACCTAAATTTGTGGAAATTGTTTAGCTAAAATAAGCTTGAAAAGTCAAACAAGTAGCAGTTTCTCAAATGCACGGACAAAAGAGGGGACCCAGATTTAATGTGCACGACACTAGACCGCTCTGATCACACCATTTCCTAGACTTTGCCCTCTTACCAGATTATCGTGCGACTCAAAGCCCTCTGATCAGACCGTTGTGGGACCCAAGAAATTGTGAGATCATAGTGCGACCCAAATTCCTCTGATCAGACTATCGTGCCACCCAAATATTTCGTGCGAATCTGGTGTGACCCAAATTTTTGTGCGACTTTATTGTGACCAACGGCCCCTCGGATCAGACCATTCCTGAATACATGTTATAATCAGTTGTTATTTGTTTAAACTGTTCAAGTCAAACCTATATACTACCCAACTTAAAAATTTAATAATTGATTAAATCTTTTTAAGGTTAGGATAAAACCAATTGATAAAACTATAAACAGAAACTCATTTTGATGTGCGTGCATCTTCTCTTTTGAGTCATCAAAAACAGTGATACAAAACTGCAGTCAAATAAATATGGTCAGTTAATGCTGTGTGGTCAGATTTTGGGGCAACTTATATCCAGACTTTGGTCTCTGATCAGACCGTAGTGCGACCATTGTCCATACTTTCGTGCAACCTTTGATCAGACTATAGTGCGACTTTGTCCTCTGCTCAGAATGTTGTGAGACCATTGTCCAGACCATTGTGTGACTCAAGCTTTTCCCAGACCATGTTTTTTAGGCCGCACCACGCCACCAGTGTGCGACCCAAATGGTCTGATCAGAGCAGTCTAGTTTCGCGCATCTAAACCTGGAGAATGAACTGAGGTTGAAACCTCTGGCTTAGGACACACGTGATCCCCAAGCAAACGTAGTGTACAATTATTTTGAATTGGTTTGTCAACTAGTATTTTGTTTCTTTCTACACACCTTGTGCTAACCAGATTCTCCTTCAATGAAATCGTACCATAAGATTCCATATGAAATTACCAAAAGAGCACCAAAACAACTATCGTAATTTTTCTTCTATAAAAGAGCAACAACGAGGGCCAGATTGAGTTTCAAGCTTTTCCCAGCTTGAGGTACCGAACCGACGAACGGAAGAATAGTTGCAGAGCAAATCAGCGCTGAATCAATCCAAAGATATCTAGTTTTTCCTGGATAGTCACTACTCTGTTCGTGTTACAATTTACCTTTGCTAGTAAAACTAGTTGCATGAAAAAAATATGTCAAGACTAACTCCAACCTAAAAGATTTGCTTTATATGCGATTCCATTTTCCGTGTGGGTACTTGTAATCTTCAATTTGCGTAGCATGTCGTATCTAGTGAGCTAAGTGGGCTTTGTACTAGTTACCTACAAGCTAGCTTAATTATCAATAGCGTCTATACTACTATAGTAGTTACCAGCTATAAGCTACGAAAAAATGGCATTTGGCTGCTCAGTATTTAATTTGGCGCTGGACTATTTTTTCAGACCTTTCAGGATGAATTTAGCCTTGGCGAACTCAATGACCTCAATGTTATCATACTGAGGTTTCAGCAGGTTGAAATGTTAAAATACTCTGAATCTGCAATATTTCAAAACTGAATTCCGCTTTTACTAATAAAACATAATGGTTCAGCGCCCAAATGCTCTGAGTCTCAAGTCAGGGAATATAAAAATTCAGATTTTTAATCAAAACAGTAAACTGTATAATTTCGTTACCTCATCTGCACACGAAAAATTTCAAATTGCTTCCTTGTGAACACCCTTAACAATATTTGATGGAGAAGTTAAGTTGCGCAGTTGAAAAACAGTTATAAACCTTGCGCAGCCAATGAAGAAAAGCTTTTTTTCGCTTACATTTCATCTGCACTTATGGTTTAGCAACTTTTCTTCCCCCTTAAACCAGGATGTAGTTCAATTTGTAACAAAATGTTTTTCTCTGTTTGCTCAGGGGAAAGACTGCAATCCTGGAAATTAGATTTTAATTATAATTCAAAACAATTTTTTGAAGGTGAAAACGATAGCCGACATCGCTAAACTGAAGGCCTCGTCTCATATTCGGTTTGGTAATAATGTTCTCTTTAAAAAAAATTTCCCGGTAAAAAGGTGATATGCAACATTGCTGATGGCCTAAAATTAAGTTATCTGCATAACAGTGCCTACAGACTTCTCACTTCGATTAACATAGCCGATATTTTTTCGCATAAAAGCAGAAAACTTAAAACTCGACTGAAAACAAATGTCAAATATGAACGCTGCAGGTACACCGAGCATTTTTTTTTATTTTTGCTAAAACATTTGTCTACAATCATTTTTGAAATGCATTAGAATACTCGGTTTATGTTCTGAAATATGAACGGCCATCAAGATTCAGTTTGTTTGCAACATTTTTCGTTCTCTCTGTTTTCGAGGGAGACATGCAGTTCTTGAATAACACCTAGAAAAATGTGAAAACCAAACCGATTCTTTGCCAAACTGAACAAACAGGGGTCTCATAAATTGGCGCTGCAATTCAAATTTCTGTACTTCTCACTGATTAAAAAAATGCTTTTAAATTGTTTCCCATTTAAGTGGAGAACAAGTAATTATCCTTGCTGCAAACAGGCGGACAAATAATCGTCATTTTACATAGTTTTTTAATCGATTCGATAGCTAGTTGAAATTTAGAAATGTAACTCAAAGTTCAGTTCACTCAAGTCACTCGAGGTTTTTTCGAAAAGAGCAAACTTCATCAAATCAACGCCACACGAAAGAAAACAGTTCATGTGGATTTCAATATGGAGAAATGGATATAGGCAAAAATTTTGGGAATTTTTTTTGTGAAGTTAATCCAACTTTCTTTGTCTCATCTTCAGTCAATTTTAACAAATGTTAACTATATCCCTTAACTTTCTGTCCTTTGGATTAAACTCCCAAAAATACTGTTTTCCATTCAAATTTTTCCCAAAAATAGTTGAATTTATACTAGCTTTCTCATTGTTTAAAAAACGATTAAGCGCATCCAATACTAAAATGTGTGGACCAATACTAGAATCTATCTTGGACCATCAAGGTGTTCACAAAATGAATTGTTGAGAAACAAACTCAATGCAACCGCCATTAATAATGATTTTTGATGGAAGCTAGTAATCTGCTAAATACTTGCTCGAGTGTCGCAATAGAACATGATATCGACAAAATAGTTACAACACTGCAATGATTCGAATGTCAAAGGTGGTGGTAGTATCGTAGCATCTGTTTCGGGCTTTAAGCAGATATGGTCCAAAGCAGGGCCAGTCAAAAACTACTCGCAAAGAGCATCATCACGTAGTATTTTTGTAAATTTCAAATTATTTTTTTTCATATTTTTCTTTTGAAGCAAAAAGGTGAAGCTTTTTCGGCAAAAGTATGTTTGTGTTCTATTTTCAGACGTTGCCCTAGCCAATAAACTAGACATAGAGGCATTGGTTTTAATTGTTCCAACCAACTTTTGTGGGAGGAACTATATATTCAAATGAGTTTTTTGTTTAGTCAGTTTTGATCGATTGTAGAGAGCTGAAACTGGTAACAATCAAGCTGAGAAAGCCCTTCAGTTTAGAAAATGGAGTTAAAAGGAACTTTCTGCTTTTCGTTTTTACAGGCAGTTATCGAAGTTTCTATGATTTATGGCAAGAGTTTTGCTAAAAGTCCTTCCACAATCTCAATGAAAATGCTTGAGAACTTTCAGTTTGTGTTCTAAAATATGAATTGCCGTCAAATTTCAGTTTGCAATATTGTTTGCAATAATTTTTGTTTTCTAGGTTTTCGAGGGAGACATTGCAGTTCTTGATTCACAACTAGAAAAATGTTAAGACCAAACCGATTTTTTGTCAAACTGAAAAAGCAGGGTACTCATAAAATGACAATGAAATTCAAATTTCTGGAGTTCTCAGTGATTAAAAATATGGTTTTAATTTGTTTTCCCAATTAAGTGGAAAACAGGTAATCATCCTTGCTGCAAAAAAGCGGACGAATAATAAGTCGAAATAATAGTCGAAATTTAGAAAGGGAACTCAAAGTTCAGATCAAGTACTTTCACACTTTCACCTTGAAACCGTTTTAGGACTTGGCTTTTTTCAAAACTTTACGAAGTTTATTTGTAATTTTGGAGAGCAAATGGCAAATTTTTTTGCAAAACTTGAGCTTCCTGATGCTTAAAAGTTAGCACTCAACCTTGTTGAGGGACTCAAGATTTAGTTTTCAATGGTTTTTCAGTCCATTCTTTTCTCGACCCGCATGAAGTTTTTTTTCGAAAAGAGCAAATTTCATCAAATCAATGCCAAACGAAAAAAAAGGAGTTCATATAGATTTTAGTTTAGAGAAATGGATATAAGCAAAAATTTTGGGAAAACTCTTTTTTTCTGAAAGTTAATCCCACCTTCTTTGTCTCACCTTCAGTCAGTTTTAACATACTTTAATTATTTCCCTAAAATTTCTGTCCTTTGGATTAAACTCGCGAGAAAATTCTGTTTTCCATTCAAAATTGTTTGTTTTGCTTCCAAATTCTTTCTTTAAAAAATTGAATTTATATTAGCTTTCTCATTGTTTAAATAACATTTGAGCGCATCCAATACTAAAATGTGTGGACAATGCTAATTATGTGGACCATCAATGTTTTCACAAAAAGAATTGTTGAGACACAAACTCAATGCAACCGCCATTAATAATGATTTTCGATCGCAGCTAGTAATCTGCTAAATACATGCTCGGGTGTCACAACAGAAAGTGTTATCGAAAAATATAGTTACAAAACTGCAATGATTCGAAATTCAAATGAAGTGGTTGTATCGTAGCTTGTGATTTGGATTTTAAGCACATATGATTCAAAGCTAGGCTAGCCAAAAACTACAAGCAAATGTTTATAAGAGCTTCCACAAATATTATTTTTTGTAGTTTTCCAATTATTTTTTTCTTATTTTACATGTGAAGCAAATAGAGGAAGCTTTTTTGGGAAAACTCTCTTTTTGTTCTATTTTCATACATTGCCCTAGTCAATGAATTAGCCATAGGGGCATTGGTTTCAATTGTTCCAACCAACTTTTGTGGGAGGCACCCTATATTCAAATTAGTTTTTTTTTTACTTCAGTCATTTTTGGCCGATCGTAGAGAAACTGGTATGCTAACAAAGCCCTCCAGCTTAAAATATGGAATTAAAAAGAACTTCCTGGATTTGTTCAGGGAGTTACTGAGGTTCAAAATTTTGAGAACAGTAGGCGGAATTGCGTTGCTTTTATTCAATTTTATTGTACTTTTTGACCAAGTTTTGTCGCTTAAGATTGATTAAATTTTTGAGGATGAGGCTATTGTTTTAAACTTAAAAGATAAAGAAGGCTTGCCCACTCGTTTTATCGTGTTTTTTTGGCTAAATTTTTGCCTAATTTTTTGCGTTTCAGACTTTTTGGCATCAAAACGCCTTCAAGTACGCTTTTGCATTCCAATTGTTTAGATAGTTTAACCTTGCTGGAAGTAGAGACCTAACATCTGCTGTCACAATCGATGGAAACTCCAATGAGGGTGAGCTGTAATTTCGCCGCCTATAGGAATCTTCTGGAATTTAAATGAACAAATTTCTTGAAAAATTAACTCAACAATTAATTTAAAAAAGCATCATTTATTTTTGACTTTTGAAAGTCTGCATTTTATTATTAATCTAACTTGCAAACTTGGGGAAAAATTATTGTTTTGGTAAGACTAGTTTAGGACTCATCTTGGACTTTCACAATCCTAATTATTCAGAATATTTTGGAGCGCCGAGACTTTTTTTGTGTTGATTACTGACGACAATGATTTTAAATCAAGATAAAATTGAAGAAAGATTCTGTTTGAATAAAAAAAGAGCCAATTGAATACATATTGTGTCTTCAGAGAAAATCTCCGAAAATACTTTTTATGGCTTTGACAATGTGTTTTCAAGAACTTTAAATGGTTTACTGTGTCTTGACTTCATTTGCATTCTTTTGGCATAATGAGTTCGTCCTGTTTATCAAATATCCATGTGGGCTCCTTAACGGCCGTAGGTGAACCTTTACTATGTTTCCAGTTGTTGTCTAATGCCTTTTATGACTCTGAATATATATTTTTTAAGAAAACGACGGTAAGTTTTGAGTTTGCAATTTTTTTAACTCAGTTTTGTCTACATGTAGTTTACCCTCATTTTATAGAGCGGAAAATGTATTCCATGGAAAATACGTTCTATAGTGGTTTCTTTTTTCAATAATGGTTTCTTGGCTTTCTTACGAGTATATATCAAGGTTTTGTAATTTTTGCAAATTAGCCTATAAATGAGGTTGTTATTTGTTACCCTCTCACATTATTACATCAAAAACAGCCCCAATACGCACTGAAAGAATATACGGAAAAATATTATACAATTTCAATTAATAGCCATAGTTTTAACATCTGCCAAGCCGTTCTCTCGCAAAAATTTGTTAAAGGATTGCCTCCAATTGTAGTTATTTTTGTTGTCATACAGAAAAATCTTATCATTTAGAGGCCTTAAAAGCTTTTATGGATGTATAAACGACTCCATTTATTGATTTCAGTTTATAGCTAACAGGTTTAAAGATTTCCATTAATTTCTTTTAAGAAATATTTTTCTTCTCAAATTTCGTTCTCATTGTCGTCAACAAAAAAACTTATCCCCTTTTTTGACAGGATTCATCAATTTTCACTGCTTCAAACTTTTTTTCTCCCTTGCTTATGCTTTTTGGCGGATGTCTACAGAACTTTGACGGATGTCTACAAAGCGTTCTCATAAGAGTTTCGTTAGCTGCTCTTGTTAAATTTATTTAATCTTTTTAAATATTTTTTTCGTGAATTTTTTATCTATTTTCATAACTTGCCCATGCCAATAAGTTTGCCATAGAAGCATTGGTCTTAACTGTTCCAACCAACTTGCGGGGAGTAACTATATAATCATATTTATGTTTTTGTGTTCAATCAATTTTGTCTGATTGCAGAGAGCTGAAACTGGTTAGAAGCCCTCCAGTTTAGAATATTGACTGTAAAAGAAGTTTCTGGTTTTCACTTTTTACAGGGAGTTATCGAGGCTTAAGAATTTGAGAAGAAAAATTGGAATGCGTTGTTTTCTCTCAAGTTTTTTGTAATTTTTGACCAATTTTTTGTCGCTAAAGATTGATAAAAATTTTGGAGACAATGTTTTTCTTTCATCTTTTAAGGATAAAGAAGGCTTTAAAGTAAATACTTTTTCTTAGCAATTTTTGTTCTCATTGTCGTGAACGAATTTATCTCATTTTTGACAGGGTTCATCAAGTTTCAAGGTTTTTATATTTTTACTGCAGGGGATGCTTTGACTGATGCATACAGAACTTAGAAATGTGTTCTCATAAAATTTTTGTTAATTTTCAGTACTGGTAAAGGTTTGTGTTTCCTTTCTTGTCTTTTTTACAAATAACCTGTACAAAAAGACAGCCAAAATCAGATGAGACCAAGAATTGAAACCTATTAAATTTTTCAATGGTTTTCAATGATTTTTTTTAATGACTTCAAAAATGTTGTTTTGATAAATATTTGGTGAAATTTTAAATTCTGTCTGTAGTTTTTGCGTTTTGGCCATCCTTTGATTCGGTCACCCTACTAAGAAGCCCAACTAGCTTCCCGAGAATTTTGAAACTAATCTGTGTTTGTTCTAAGTTGAACTTTAATGGTTTATTATTTTTTGAAAACGTTTGTTTTGAACAAATCAGTGGATCTCTAAGTTTTTTCTCTGTTGCGCCGCCTAGTCGCAATCTTTTTCTAGCGAACCAAAATCCAATGTTTATAATGTTTTGTATTAAAATAAGTGTTTGTTGGCTTTGTTATTACGCGTTTTCTCAAAAAAGTGTCACTTTTGGATATTTACCCGTTTTTAAATTTCTTGTTTCCAGGCCACATTTTGGTATTGAAAAGTGTAAAACTGAAGTTGTTCAGCGGTTTCAGCGAATGGCTTTTAAGGGTTGTGGCGCCGCTTTCTCGGTGAATTTACTTTACATTCTTTGCATTTTTGCCGTTCTTTGAAGTCTCTGATATATTATGGTTAATGACAGGACACAATTGCGTCAGATGATGTGTAAATGAATATTTTTAATGAGTTGAGTTGATACGTGTCGGCTTGATTCAATTTGAAATTGGTTGCTTTCAAAAATGAAAACGTATTATTGAACTTTGTCCTTTTTGCTCTTCTTCGTCGACCTGTTACCGAATCACATTACTGGCAGGTCTCATATCTTAATTGAGTGACGTACAGGTTATTTTGTTCAGTTCAGGTTTTTCTAATTTTTTTTTCGATTTTTTATTAAATTTTTTTATCAATAGAAATCGAGTTTTGGTCGTAATTAATGTTTCTTATTTGATTTTTGTGTTCGTTCTGTCAAGTATTCCCATTATTGATAAATGTGTTGTTGTCCCATCTAGAATTTGTACTTTTGTTTTGTTTCAGTCTAAATATATTTGTAGAAAATTGTTTTTGTTTGATTGCTGAATGAAATAAAACAAAAATTCAGGTAACTACACCTGAACTCGTTCAGGTAAAAATTTTACATCTAAATTTCACTTCAGCAACCGAATATCTGAACACCATCCAGTTAAATTTACCTGAACTTTTCTTAGAGTGTACGCTTGTTCAGCTCACAAAATATCTTTATTCGGAAAGCATTTAAAACTAATAGAAAACCGAACATGATACAAACGTTTTAATAGTCTTAGCATAACTAAAAAACTGCAATTTTTTCTGAAAAAATGCATATCAAATTTGTTGAACATGCACTTAAAGTACCGCTGACACCAAAATGATATAAATCAAAACAGATTACACGAGAACGTCAATTTTGTCGCTGGACGACAAATTGGAAGATAGTGTACAAACAGCTAACAACTTCTGAAACTTGCTAAAATAAAAACAATTTGAAATAATTTTGCCTGAACAAAGTTTTTAACAATTAAATGAAAACATAGACAAAAATCACATCTCAATTGATTCAAATTTTTGCCCTAAAAGAGGAAAAATATTGAAGAATACGACAAAGGAACTATAAAATAAAAACTACATCAGATCAAACGACACCAAACTTATTCGGGCAATTGCAATTAGAACACAAAAAATAATCTGACAAAAACAGTTGATAGAAACAGAGTGACTGTTGTCCGACTAGTGCAATAATTTTCCAGAATTACTGTTTATTTTTTCTAAAACTTTTTTCTAAAATAATTATTCGCGACCTAATTTTTTATGTTTTTGATGCCTATGCTGCTCCAGCGTACAAGATACGCTCTGGGTTTGATTTGAAAATCCCCTCCAAATCATTCAAAATGAGTGAGCAGATCAGTGAAGAAGATGGCGATCAACAACTATCCAAAATTTTGAAGCACTAAAACTGAGTTTGTGAAAAGCTCACCGAGTAAATGATGCTGCTTGTTGATTTGTTTTGTTTTTTTTTGGTCTACGTCTTGTCAGTTCCGCCTCCGGTTTGAACAATGTGTAGAACAAACAATTTTGAATTTCCTTAAATTTTCGATACGATTTGTTTTCATAGCGTTCGTAAAATTTCTCAAATATTGACATACAAGTAATCAATTAAGATTCTGAAATGACATTGTTTTTCACGATTCTCAGTATATCTAACAGACAGAACTTACAGAAAATTAGGTTAAAACATTACTCATTTTATTCCATAGCCATAATCCATAATAACAATTAATCAACTGTTTGAAATTTCTTCTCAAATCTTTTTCCCTACAAATGCACACTTTTCGTTTTTTAATTAACCAATATGTTCGAAACATAACAACGATTGTTCTGGAATAATCTCACAAAAGTTTCTAATTATCTGAAATGATTAAAATAAGGACCAATTTTTGGAAAAATTTGATCGAAATTTAGGCTAAATTGACATGGAAATCTCAACAGAAAATTTCGATTATTTCTTGTGTTTTACATCTAGAAAGAGATGTTAAGAAAACGGATTTACTCTGTTTTGCCCCCCCCCCCCAATGTTTTTTACGCCCCCGGTTACAAATTACATGTTGATATATAGCACATTACTATGTAAGAAAATTGCACGTGCTCCTGGGGGGCGTAAAAAATATAAGCTCACTAAGGTGGGGGGGGGGGGGACAAAAACAGAATAAATCCAAGAAAATTAAGTAGCAGTTGGTCTGTTATGTCGTGAAATAAACCGGAAATAGTCTTACATCTCTTAAATCGTCAGAAAAAATCTAAATAATGGCAAACTTTGAGTAAATAATAGTCAAAATGACATGAGATACGGCCAAACACAAAGTAAAAATTATGAAGTTTCTCTTTTTAGTGAAATTCTAGCCGCTTATTTTGTACTACATAACCTAGTATGATGCCCTCACAGAAGTCAAAAAGTGTCTGAACAAAACAAAAAGTGGGGCTGGCATAAAGCTTTTCCATTTTATCGAAAAATTGGGATTAATAAAATAAATAAGCTCACTGAGTCTTAAAACCAGCATCCCAGTGTTCACTACAAGATCGAACTTTATGCTAGTTTTAGGTACTTTGTGTGGCGTTTTGACCCTACTTTGGACTCCCAGTTTGGTTTTCAGATAATACAATAAAAGCTGGCAAAAATCGTCACTATCATCGGTTTTGAAATTGTCGATATGTTCTGTATTAAACATAGGAAAACTTTGGTATGTTCGGTTATCTCTTTATGTTAAATGCCGAACAAAAACGATGATTTCTCACTAAAAAATCCTAAGGGCATTAGCATTTAATCGCTAGCATTTAATCACGGTTATATGGTGGTTATAATGAGTACAATGATGATTTTAAAAAGCTATTTGCTTCATTTTAAAGTAATTTTTTCTGAAATATTTGCGGTTTCCTTAAATATATCCATCGTATTGTAGTGTGAAATTGGAGGTTTCAAAGTTGTTTGAAAATCAGGAGACTTCATAATCCCAATCTCGATTCTATCTTTAGGAACCAAAAAAGTTTGTGTTCAAACTCTGAATACTTTCTGCAGCGAGACATGGTAATGTTACTATGATACAGAACGGAAAAGATTACCCCGATTCTAATGCTTTGTATAACTGGTACTATAAGCGTTGTTACTGTTATAATTTGGTTATGCCTCGCTCGCCATGGTCACGCATCAGTGGTGATGCCATGGACTTGATAAGCTTAATTTAATCTTCTAAAGAGCAATCTGAAGAACAATTTGAAACACAAAAATTGATCCTATTCGAATCAGTCTCTGCAATCTTTCAATTAAACTTGATTGAGAGAGAATGCTCATAATGCTACTTCTAATTTGCGGGCTTAAATGATTCGGGCGAAAATTGTATAACCTAGTGTACTTATCTCTCGGATTCAGTCTAACTATGCATAAGATCCATAATATAACGACTGAACAAAAGTTTTTAGTCAGTGCATTTTGTCACATATGAAAGGGTACGTGTATCTCGAAAGATCTTCAACAGCATCCCATATGACGTCATAGGGGTTCGCCGGGTCTACTTTATTGTCCGTAATGACCACTGTGTAATCCTCGCCTCCTCCGTTGGACGGCTGGCCTTCCTTAGAATTCCACCTTATCTTGGAGCTCACATCCTTTCCATAAACTGTCTTCCACTTTCCACTAACTCGCTGAACTCCCAGCCAAAATCTACTGGCATCAATATGGCTGATTAAGAACTCCATCTGGCTTTCGGTACCATTCAGTTCTCCAAATAGTGAAGCCTGATAGTTGCTCTCACAATAACTAACGGCTCCATGGAACCCTTCATTGCCATTTTTAACCCAAATCAGCCATTCGTGGTCATAACTTCCGGTACTTCCGTAAGGACAGGTGATGTGGCGTCCTCCGTGGGCGACTTCTTGATAGATTACCCTCTGCAGAACCCGCCATTGTGCTGTTTCATCTCGGGTAGACGTACCATCGGGGTCAAGGTAGCAATGGGAGTCAATTCGCTTTTGATTGATTTCACAAATACCTTAGAGTGCGAAACTTGCTTTCCCTCGATTTGATAAAAACTAATTTTTATGTCAAATAATGAAGGACTATTAATTTAACCTATTTGTCAGTTTTGTTATTGCTAAATTCACAATAAATAGCAAAGTAGTGCAATAACTTGGCAAAACTTTTTCCCAGACAAAAGTTGCGCAAACTTCAGCTTAATTTGCAAGTATTTTTTTTAAAAAAAAGCTCACATTTAATTGCTACACTTTCACTATTTTTCATCTACTTATTTATTTGAGATTTAGTTTACCTATTGACTTTTTTCTGGAGAAACATTAAATACAAAACCCGTTAAACCTAAACACAAAAAATTGATCCTATCCGTATTAGTTCATACCAACCTTCCAAAAACATTTTTATTTACAATGCGCACCTCCGAATTAAATTCTGTTCATAAATAATTGGTCTGATGAATGTTAGAAGTGGTAATTGCTCGGACTGCGTTAGATTTTGTCTAACGATCCCTGATCGTCTGATGGTCTGAACCCAGTTTATGAAAAACAAAATTGAGCTGGTGTTTCAAATCATCTAAATTGGTACATCTGGCAGCCAAAAGAAACACATATAAAACAACAAGGAGGCTCAGTAATGTGCGTTCGCAAATAAAGTTCCGACCCCGCTCATCCACATTTTTGGCACAAATGTCTACCAAATGAGGAACAGATAGAAAACCCCAAAAATTCAAGTTTTTTAAAAAAAATGTGTTTGGAAAAAGATCGCCTCCAACGCAAAGAAATCAGTGGAGTAAAAACGCCGCATTAAATTAATGAGATCAGTCATTAGTAAGAAAGCAAGTCAAGACGACATCAAAATCAAACAACAATAACACTAAACATTAATTACATCCAATACTTTATGTCCATTTTAAAATAAAAACTTAATAACAAGCTCAAAATAGCGTGGGATAAAACTGAAACAAAACAAAATGACGTATATTCAAATAGAAAAGACATGGGACCACTCTATAAAAAACTTCGGTAACAACTAGACAAAACAAACAAAAAAACAGCAAAGTTAAAAAATTGGCTTATATTCTCAAAAACATATAATTTCAAAAAAATGAAAACCAATAGATTGAAATTGAAAACATACAACACGTTTATGATCACAAACGCCTCTATAGCAGGGCATTGAGACCTGTCCTTATTCAGTTGTTTATGTGGTTACAAAATGAACAACAAAAAGAGAAAACGAAAAAAATCAATTAAAGCTTGCGAAAAAACGCTTTCGAAGCCGTAAAGCAAATTTGGCCACTCAAAAAATGTACAACTGAGCTTTCCTCGAGCGCCAAAAATGTGGCATAAGTCTTCTCTTTAAAAAGAATAGGTAGCAAGTAGACTAAAAAGATAGAGAAAAAGGGCACAATTAATTCACACTTTTGTTTTTTTTTGGAAACCAATTCCAAAGACATGAAAGCCATTAGCTACATGATGAACGATTTAAATAGATTCGTCTATTTAATCAAAAAAAGCGCTTGAGACCGATAATTATTCAGAATATATCTTACGTCTACAAAAAGAACGCCAAAAATAGACAAAAATCAAAAATTAGTTTACAGTTTGTCCGTGTCGAAGCCAGTAAATTCAAAACGAATTCATTAAAAAAACATTAGATTTTGTACACATGCACAAACCCCGACATCAATATTGCAATATGTGACATGTAATTAACGAGACTAGGAAAGAATAAGACAAAAAAGAACAAAAATGCGAAGTTAAACAATGTTATAGTTTTTTTTGAAAACAGTTGTTGTCAAAGTTATGAATATATTTACTCAAATCAAAATAGAGGATCGTTTATTACTTCATGAAGTGCCAATGTGACCTGTCATTATCCAGGTAATTTCATACGACTAAAAAGACGAAGTAAAAACGACAAATAAATACAATGATAAAAAAAAATTCAATTAAATTCTTCGAGAAAGTGTGTCGAGGCCGTTAAAATCATAATCTATGCCTTTCAAGACTTTATATGTCCATTTGTGCCTTACTTTGAACTCCTTTATTTTAATATTTGAACTGTCAACAATAAAAAAATATGACAAAACGAGAAAAACGTGATAAATGGGCCAATACCTAAAAATAAAAAAAAGTGAAATCTAGTAGTATCAAAACCAGAAAACCATAAATTAACGCGTAAAAACTTTAAAATATTAAAATTTAATTCAATAGGAAAAAAGGAAGAATAGGTATTTTTTCTTTGCTGAGACTAAGCTACAAGTTCAGAAAATTAAGAGAAGAATAGTGGCAAAGTTCAATCAGCCATTTTTTATTTAAACAGCAAAGGTTTTTAAAAGTCCAAATGATCATAATATTTCGAGTAAAGAAAATAGATACCTTAATTCGTAATTTTTTAGGAAGCCATTCAGACCTATCAATAGTTAGCTTTGAGGTAAATTGTTCTGTTCTTTGTTTAACAAAAAAAGCTCAAATTTTTTTTTCAAAAAAGGCAGACTGATTACAATGCTAATTATTTTTTTTCGATTGTAGCAGTCCGAGATTGGATCAAAACTAGCCCCAATATTGCGGTTTAACCAATTAGAACGCTCAATTGTTTCGAATGTTTCAAATCTATATAATTTGTTAGTTAAAAGATTAAAAATGAATGCTGCGTTTTCGAGCAAAATTTCCAAAAATTTAATTCGAGACTACTCTCAAAAGAAGTGGAAGTAGGAATGGCTCAGATTGTAGTCAGCAAAAATTGTGTTAGTTGTTTGGTTTTGTACGTCTGGCAAACTTAATCAAAATGGACTTAAACAAAGCAGCTTATTTCGGTCAACTTTTGATGAAAAAGTCTGAATTTTGAATTATTTATCCAAAATTTTAGCCAGAAATGTTAAAGCAGAACAGTCAACGAATTTTATGGTCACCAAGAATAAAATCAACAGCCTTTTTGTTAACAATTTTACATTTTTTTATTTTGCAAAATTGAAGAAATTGTAGGCGAAAATCCGGAAAAAGTTAATAAAAGCAACGGAAATCCATCTATTATTCACAAAATTTCAAACATCGATAAATCCCTGTAAAGTGCGAAAATAAAAAAAAATCCTTTTAATTTCATATTCTTCGCTCAAGGGGCTTTTTAATGATACCACTCACAACTCTGTACGATGAATATATCGATCGGTCAAACTTGTCTGAAAAAAACCAATTTGATTATATAGTTCATCCCCCCTAATGAGGGGTCGGAACAATGATGTTAAAATTTCGTTATGACATCATTTTATCTTTCTTAATCTTAATTTTTGGTGAAAAAAATTAAAAAAGAGCAATTTTACATTTTCTTTTCATTTCGCCTTGCATAATATTTCCTAAAAAAATTACTGACACCAAATTAACAATTATAGTTCCGTTTTTTTCCAGAAATCTAGAGGCTATTATATTGAAACATGTGTTAGAGTAAATAAACATTTGTCTGATGAAAGATTTGTGTAACCCATTGTAGGAGAAAAAATTTCATCAGATATCATTAAAATTATTCACACTTCCAAGTATTAGTAACTTTGAAACATTTGAATTTCCTGGAGAACGATCCAAATTTTTAAACAAATTGACCTATGTGACAAAATACCTTATAACAAAACCAAGATTGATTCTTTCACTTGATACGAAGGAGAAATCCAAGCTATAACTAATGTTGGCAATTAAAGGGTACATCACAACATTTTTTTCATTTCGTTCAGAAAAATTTCAGACCAAGGACACCAGGAGATAACATAATACATTACTATTCAGCCCACAATTAAAAGCAAATAATAGAAAAAAGCCATCCAATTAATTGGAGACAATTTTACTTGAGCTCATACTTTTATGCTCTCCTCACTTGGGATATCTTTTGCAGACTGAAGTTTTGGAAATTACTTAGTTTTTAAAAAGTTTTTGCCGGGATTGCTGTTGCCCCGCAATAGAATGCCCAGTTTTTGAGAGGTTAAAGGAGGTGCAGTCCTCAAGGGGTATAACAATTTTTTTTAAAATATATAAAAGGCAATCAATTGACTCCATTTGAGTTGTTAAGCTAAATTTGTACGAGTTTTATCATTGGTTTTAGGGTATTTTATGCACTACTTGAGAAGGGACTCTTTACGAATTTCCAATTTTTTTTGACAATACCTCTTCTCAATCTTTGGCTTATTTGATTTGATTTCATTTTCAAATTATTGATGTTTACATACCATAGAACGGTCGTAAAATATCGAATGAAAATTAGCTGTTCTTCCTTAAAAGTGTTATTAAGTTCTTCATTGTATAAGCTTCCAATTGAAAGAAAAAGAATACTGCTGAAAGGAAACTTAATCTCTTAAACAGATGTCGCTATGTAGTGTGCCGTTTGATATTAGCCATTTTTGCCCTAGAATTTCTGGTTAAAAATAGAAACTATAGAATAAGGAAATGATTTTTGAGTTAGTTAAACCAATGGAAAACTCGACACTCAAAAATATCAAATTTTTGCAATCATTAAGAACAAAAAGATGAATTGCAGTGTTGCACAGACGTATATCATGACTAAAAGAATCTCTGTTATCTCAATTGATTTTAAGTATTTATAGAAAGTTTCTCTTAATTGACTTTTAGCGTAATTGATATTTTTCCTGCGGAAAATGGTCTTCGATTAGTAGCAAATCTTGATGTCAGATCACTTCTATTAGATCACTGAAAAACAAAGCATCGTCTGGTCATGATGGCATTAGTAACAAAATTGCAAAAATTTCCATCTCAGTCATTTCACATCCACTAACAAAATTTTTTAATCAATGTATTAACCTTGGTTACTTTCCTTCGGAATGGAAACTGGCAAAAATAAAACCGTTGTTCAAAAATGGTTCAAAGACTGACCCGAGTTGTTACCGACCCATCAGTCTCTTAAGCTCGTTGTCCAAAGTGTTTGAAAAAATTTTATGTAATAGGATGATGCATTTCATTAAAAAGTTTAAAATAATCAATGAAAATCAGTTTGGATTTCAACAAGGAAAATCCGGCAAAAACGCTTTGATCTCTTTTACTGAGTTCTTAAGGAATTCTGTAGACCAAAGTTTAAAAAGGTTAGCATGTTTCATTGGTCGAAAAAAAAGCATTTGAGACCTTATGCCATAATACAAGGATTAAAAAACTCGAAAATTACGGTTTCCGAGGGAATTTTTTGAACTTAATGAAGAGTTTTCTCGAGAATCGCCACCAGTACGTTGAATACAATAATTCTCACAAAAATTGAAGTTAAACTATGGCTTTCCGCAGGCGTCAGTCTTGGGTCCACTGTTTTTTCTGTTGTACATTAATTATCTCCCGAGAGTTTGTAAGTCAAACAAAGTTACTCTGTTTGCAGATGATACTACAATTTACTCTGCTGCAAAGCAGAACACTAATTTTTTCTATAATGAAGTTAAGGAAACAAAGAGAAGGTTTGAAGAGCATAAGTTGACAATCAATTACAAAAAAAGCAGCTTCAAGACCTTTGGAAAACCTGAATACTTGAAAAGAGATTTTCTAGGTAAAAACGAACAAAATGTAAACAAAGTTACGTACTTAGGCATCATTATAGACCACAAACTGAATTACAAATCTCATGTCGAAAAAATAGCGAAACAGATGAGCAAGTTTTGCGGAGTTTTGTACAAAGCAAGATACTACTTTACAAAAAAATCAGTTACTAGTTTTCTGTGAAAGCTATGCCAAGTCTGTAATAAATTATGGTCTTATTGTTTATGGTTGTATAACTAAAACAAACCTGAACAAAATTTTCTTTTTGCAAAAAATAAATTTTTCGAGCAATTTTTTTAACCGCAAATTTGATTCCTTTCAATCAATAATGTGCAAAATCAAACTGCTCAACATATTTGAACTGTATGTATCAGAAATTTTTCGAGAAGTTTTTTTTTGCAACTGGCAGACAAATCTGCTCATAAATTTCTTAATCAGAAGGAACTTCTTGCTAGACGAGTAACTCGGAATTCAACTAAAGGAATTTTACCAAGCAAACGATATCATAAAGAAACAGGAAAAAAATCTTTACAACGACAGCTCAGACTGGCTCACAATTATGCCGCTGAAAACAACCTAATCCCGAAAATATAGCTAAAATGAACCGCCATCAGTTAAATTTTTTGACAAAAAATTTTACTTTCCTTTACAATTTTGAAAATCAAAGTTCAATAGATATGTTTTTTCGACATGCGTTAAGTCTCCTCCAATATATTTCTGGGCTACCCGCTCGATGAGACATAAGTCTCTTTGGGATGCCCGCCAGGCAGTAACATCTATTATTTTACATATTTATATTGCTGTTCTGGTTAAACTCAAATTCAAATTCAAATTCGGTTAATTGTTAGAAATTTTTGGTGCTATTTTTCACGTTAGTACCAAATTTTCTTTCGTTAAAAATAGTTATAGAAAAATCCAATTTTAAGTCGGACGAGCAAATTGGAACTAATTTGCTTCAACACGTACAACCGTACTCTTTATTTTTTTGCAAAGAGTTGCAATTGAGAGTTTGTATACTCGCCAAACTACTATTTGCAGGGAATCCCAAATTCTATGGAGTGAAACCAAAATAAAACTAATAAACAAAAAACAAACAAAAGTTCGAAAAATAAAAAAATAAAATTTTTCACTTTATTTGACAACTTTGGTGCTATTGCTCATAAAATTGTTTAATGTCCACCACGCAATTTGCATGAGACAACAGTAGAGTACTTAAATTAATTTATTTAGATCCATTTTGAAAAAATTTGAAACAGTTGCTTTAACGCAAAAAGTGTAAAATGTAAATAGTTAAAATTGGGTCAATCTAATCCAGGATTTGGAAACTTTCTGGCTTCTACTCCTTTCGGTCTGTTTCCCTAGTGATGAGCGCATTCAAATCTTGCAAGATTGTTGCAAGAATCTTGCAAAATATCAATCCAAGCAAAATCAGGGTACAAATGTTTTAGAAAATACTTTTGAAGCAAATTATTGTTTATTAAACAAGTTAAAAAACAGAAATCAGTAAAAAAAATTTTAGCCCGGACTCAAAATCTTGCAAGAATCTTGCAAGATAAATGGAAGAACTATGCATTATCTTGCAAGATTTTTTGCAACATTCTTGCAAGATTTTGAATTCTTTGATTACCAGGGATCTTACAAGTTTCTCGTTGTGAAGCGACTCCAATCAAACATTTTTTGCCAAGAAAGCCACTATAATTTTGTTGATCTAAGTCAAATTGACCCTAGGGAACTTGGAACATTTAGTACATGTTTTGAGAGAAACTTAGAATGAAGGGAAAGGTGAATTAAATGCATTCCTGGATCCGCGTCATTTTGTATGTTGGTAAAACTTCCTCTGGCAGCGCAGTTAGGGCGTGAATTCTTTCCCAGTCCATGGTATAAACAACCTCCTTTTGGCACCATTTCAGTGTGGAGAACGTGAATATCATTTCGATTGAGAGTGCAGAATGCTGGAAAGCAATACTCGTATGATTTGCACTGTGGCTCGTACTGGCAGGCTGTAGCACATTTCAGTTCTGATTTGGCCAAAATGGTTATGATTTTGTCGACAGGTTTGATCACAAAATTGGGCCGATAGTCGTCAAAAGGAGTGGTTCTGAAAGAGAAAAGCTGAATTGGGGTACCAACAGGAATTGGGGGCCAGTGAATCCCATCAATGGATCATAGAAATTTCATAAAAAGTTCATCGATGGTTTATTACCACTTTTCTCGGATCATAGAAAATCCATAGATGGGAAAAGAGACGGAAATAGTTGAGCTACTTATCATCCGGGTTGAGGGATCAATGGTTGAGAGAAGCAAATAATGTACAAAAAAATTGATTTTCACTCATTTGTTTCCTATTTATCTGAGATCCATGCTGTTATTTGATGAGGTAATTTTACATAAATCATTCATTAATCTTCGTAAGTTTTGGCATCATCAGCGTTTCAAAAAGTCTTGCTAAGTTTACTAGAAAAAAGAAATGATGAAGAATTGTGCACAGCGCGATAAATTTTGACGGGAATTTCTTCTTAGTTTTGCGGTGAAGTGCTGTTCACACCATGTTCACCACATTCAACTCAAGTATTATAGAAAGTTCTCATTTTAACTGCGTTTTTGTTCCGAGAAATGTGAGTGGTATTATTAAAAAGCTCGTCCAGCGAAGAATTCGAAACTAAAAAGATTTTTTTTAACTTCGTTGTTTTCGAGGAGTTATCGAGGATTGAAGTTTTCTGTGAACACGTGATAGTGGACATGATTTTGTTCGCTTTTAGTGTAATTTTTCTTCATATTAAGACATTTTTTTTGAAAATATTGATTCAAAATTACATTTCACGCCACAAAAAGAATGAATTGTGAAATCCTAATAGACGAAAAGCGATACAAAGACTAGTTCTGGTCTCATAGGGAAGTGTACTATCAAAAAACTTAGAAATCTATTTGACAGCTCTTTTTTAAAAAACTTTTCATATTTTTTTGTTTTCTTAAGTCACCTAGGGACTAGTCACTTTTCATACCAAGGTTTTGTGATGACAAACTTGATTTACTGTCTAATGAAGCCCAATGAACAAAAATTCGTTTTCAAGGAAACGCTCGTGTCTTTTTTGGCTTCGACTCTTCAGTTTTCGTAATTTTAAATGAAATTTTGATTTTCTTTGAAGTTATACTGAAATTTTGGAGTCCTATGGCAAAAAATCGTTGACTAAAAGTGCAATAAGTTTCATAATGAGCATTAAGTGAACCTACCTAGGGCTTTGAGTAAACAGCTGACGGCTGTTAAGTCTTTAAAAATGATTTTTTGAGAGATTTTTTTAACATTAAACGATCAAAAACAAAATTTCGTAAATTGTATGTCAGCCTCAGTACTTAAAAAGACCCCTTCTTTTCTACTGCAAACAAGATTAATCTGGTTAGCGGTTTTAATTTCTTACTATTTCTTATATGACTTCAATGCCACAAGATTTCAAAGTTTTCTTAAAAATTTTTTGGATATTTTCTTTTTATTTGTCCCTCTTGAAACCTTACCAGAATATCCTGACAATGATATCTCCCATTGGCTTTCATAAAATGATCAAGGGATCATGGATAAAGTTTTCAGAGAAAAGCTTATGGTTTAAATGTTTTCGACATTTTCTTCACTCAATTTTCCACTGAATTTTTGGATTTTGCCTGTATTTGTTGTCGTTTCCGTAATCATAAGACGTTTTGTGATGTCTTAATGGTTCCCTATGCATGCTAATTATCTTTTTCCTCCAATTGAGGGATAATTGATTGAAGTCATTGTCGTTTGTTAAATGCTATTGATTTTAAAGTCTGTTAAGACTTTACTAATGATTTTTCGGGAAAGTTTTTTTTAATTTTAATCTATCTTAACCCTTATTTCGTGATCTGTAATTCAGTCCCAGTAATGGCCGGACCTTTCTTTTTAACTGCAACTAAAATTAAACTGGTGGGCGGTTTTATCTTCTTACTTTTTGTTAAAAGACTTCAATGCCACAAGATTTCAAAATTTTGTTAAAAAGTTTTTGGATATTATCTTACTATTGGTCCCTTTTTCAATATTACCACGTTATCATGATAATGATATCTCCCATTGGCTTAGATAAGATTTTCAGTGGATATTGGTTAAAGTGTTCGGAGAAACGTTTATAGTTTAAAGGGCTTCGACAATTTCTTCACGCACTTTTCCACTGAATTTTTGTTTTTTGCCGGTATTTGTTGTTGTTTCCATAGTCATAAGACATTTTGTGAAGTCTTATTGATTCAAAAGCATGCACCATACCCATTTTTTGACAATCGAGCGATAGCTGAGCGTATTGAATGTCTTCGGTTTAATTCTATTGAAACCAAATTTCGTTTAGACTTCAGAAAATATTTTTCGGGAAATTTTTCAACATTAAAAGATCTTAATTCTTATTTCGTGAAGTGTTAGTCAGTCTCAGTAACGGCAGGAATCTTTTTTTTCTACTGCAGCCAACTTTAAACTGGTTAGCGGTTTTATCTTCTTACTTTTTGTTAAAATACTTCAATGCCACAAGATTTCAAAATTTTGTTAAAAAGTTTTTGGATATTATCTTACTATTGGTCCCTTTTTCAATATTACCACGTTATCATGATAATGATATCTCCCATTGGCTTAGATAAGATTTTCAGTGGATATTGGTTAAAGTGTTCGGAGAAACGTTTATAGTTTAAAGGGCTTCGACAATTTCTTCACGCACTTTTCCACTGAATTTTTGTTTTTTGCCGGTATTTGTTGTTGTTTCCATAGTCATAAGACATTTTGTGAAGTCTTATTGATTCAAAAGCATGCACCATACCCATTTTTTGACAATCGAGCGATAGCTGAGCGTATTGAATGTCTTCGGTTTAATTCTATTGAAACCAAATTTCGTTTAGACTTCAGAAAATATTTTTCGGGAAATTTTTCAACATTAAAAGATCTTAACTCTTATTTCGTGAAGTGTTAGTCAGTCTCAGTAACGGCAGGAATCTTCTTTTTCTACTGCAGCCAAATTTAAACTGGTTAGCGGTTTTATCTTCTTACTGTTTGTTATATGACTTCAATGCCACAAAAATTCCAAAATTTCTTATAACATTTTTGGAAATTTTTTATCATTGGTCCTTCTCGAAATCTTAGCACATTATCCTGATAAGTGATATCTCCCATTGACTTAGAGAAGTTGTTAAATCGATAATGGATAAAGTTTTCAGAGAAAAGCTTATGGTTTAAATGCCTTCGACACTTTTTTTCGCCCTTTTCTTACTTCTTTGGGATTTTGACTGTGTTTGTTGTTGTTTTCATTGTCAACGACTTTCTGTAATGACTTGTGGATGAGTTATGAATGAAACACATCCTCTTTGTCCAAATGAGAAATAACTTAGCGTACTTATTAGCTTTTGTCGAAAGCTTTTGATTTTAATGGCGTTAATACTACGGGTTTTCTCCAAAAAATTCGTTGTTTTTATGTACTTGTTCATGTTTGTTGATTCATTGGAGTCAAATTGTTAAAAGATGAATCCCAATTCTGTTTAAAATATTTGTAAGAAGAAAACTTTATACTGTAAAGTTCATTTTTTAATTACTTCGGCAATTTTGTAGCTCAAACTGGTCTCATATGCTTGTAATTGAGGATTGATTGAATAATTTTACCCGAAGCCGTCATTTTATAGCGAATAGTCTTAAAGTTTATAATATTATACATTTTTGAAGATTTTAAGAGTTTTTCAATTTTTTCAGTTTTTTGCTGTTGTTATCGTCACCAATTAACTTTTTCTCAACATTGAGAGGTCCCATACAATTCCCTGTAATTTAACACCTAACACGTTTACTGATATTATGACGTAACCGATGTTTTGCTTGTTGGACAAAATGCGTTTTCATAAAAATTTGTGTGCGTGGTGTATTTGTGTTTCTTTTTCTCTTGCTTTGACACAGTTGCGGAAAAAGAGATCCCAATGGTTTTCAAATTTGGCTCAATTGAACATATTTATTCATTCAGTGTAGCTATAGCTTAATTAGTATAAATAGAAATTGAGATAAAAATACATAACATTCAGATAATAGCTAATGATTTTAATGGCTTCACTAAATTTATTTTTGCAATGTTTTTATTTTGTTGTTCGTAATCGATAGTTTTTCTGCATCTATAGTCCGTTTTTATGGCTTAGTCTAACCAAAGACAGGTCCTCTTGGTTTCACTATGACTTTTAAGTAAATTTATAATGAATTATTTGGTTAAAAGCTAATGATTTGTTAGACTTGAAATTATGTGGTTCAAAAACCCTTGATTTATTTTTGAATTTCGCGTTACCTAGTCTCATTAAAGAAAAATCCCATCTGCTGTGTAGTTAGGAAAAATTAAATTTGTGTAGTTAGGGCTTTGTTTGAAATTTTTGTTTTTTGCTTTTTTATTTTTGTTGTTTTTTGCTCGTAGTCTTTTCAAAGCAGATCTCGTTGTAATGAGGCTTGTCTTTATTTAATTAAATTTTTGGTTTACTTGTGTAACATTTTTTTTAAAACTCAAATATCCATATTTGATTATCTTTGTCAAAAATGTAAGTCAAAGGACAGTTAAGTCAAAAACAGTAGATCAGCTCGGGTCGGAACATCATGAGCGGACACATATAAACGAGCCTCCGTGTTAATTTTCAAAAAAATTGGGCATCTTGATCCTGAAAAGGCTTCCTGGTCCTACCAGCCTTGACTCTAATGTATACACTTATGAATTCACCGCATTCCAAGAATAGAAGCAGGATTCGCTGCTTTCGCACAGAATCTCGGACTTTTCTTCTCTCTAATATTTTCAGTCATTGCCGACAGCGCAGACCCGTTACGCTCAATTAAGTTCCCACAAAGGATTGTTAATGATCAGATAATTAAAACGAAAAGGGGAGGAAAATTTTTTTCATTACACCGACCAGTTAATTAGTCAAAGGCCGCCTAGATTTTGATCATAAACAAGCTAATAATTCCACGTTGTTATAAGGGGAGTTTAGGATCCTAATCTGATCAACAACGAAATGAAAATGCAAGCAGTAGCTTCATTACTTTGTCTCACTCAATGAGCCTAGAGACTTAAATTAACTACCAAACCATAAGTTCAGGCTGGTCATGATTATACTGCAGCATTCAAAACCCGATTATTTGTGTTCCAATTTCAAGATGTGTCGAAATGACAAAATGATCTGTTCATGATTTGAACTGATAATGACTTTGCGATTAACTAAAGAGATTGACTAAAAAGATTCCGTATAGAGATGTCCAATTTATTAGCTAAACTTTAATAAGGAAACTATTTTTTTAACGAAATGCTTAGTGAAACGAAAAGCTGTACCGCGCTAGAATGCTCTGTAAACAGACCAAAAAGTTGATTTTATAAACTGTCTGGATGCACAAAACCGAGCAAACGATAAACAGATCAAATTTCTAAAAACATAAATAGTCATGTCAAAGTTAAAACTCCCAGAAGTTATTGATCATGGCTTAAATTTATTTAGAAAGGTGTATAAAAAACAGGGAAACAATCAAAACGCGCGCATGTTCGTAAAACAAGTCGAAGATAGCCCAATTTGAAATCTTGTAATTTTTGTATATAGGTTTTGTCCTTATAGGTTTCAAAAAATTGAATTGGTCCTGGAACTGCTTCTGCAACTCTGCTTTTAATAGTTTTTCATGAAAGCAGATTTTTTTGGTGTACAAATTACCAAGAAAGCAATGGACCAGCACGTCAGTATAACCCATGATGCTCACTACTTGATATAGAGTTTTAGACTTGATAAAAAAATTTCTGTTTCAAGTGTAAAAATGAATTTCTGTAATAGTTTTTTAAATTTCCCCCATCATCAAACTTTTCATTCAATTTCACTGCAAAGCAATCTTTTACTTTTTATCAGTGCATTTGCGTCTTTCAGATTGAAACATTTGAATCTGTTGGGTCGGCATAATAGTTATCAGAGGACCGTATACATAATTAAAAGGTTGTAATTGACTTCCTTTTCAATTGTGAAAAAAATTTCTCACTTCCAAGAATTCAATTTCATCTGTCCACATTCCCAGACAGCTATTTTGCTGTTCCTGAGATATTAAACTCATGATCATTCTATTTTGTTATACAAAATCGTGTTTTCTCAACAAAAATTTTATACTTCGTTGCAATTTGCTTGATTAACATGCGATCTTTTGTTAATTCAATCAATTAGCTGTTTTATTTTCATTCTCTACTTGTCATCAATAAAAAACTAGTTTGGAAATAAACTGTTCTGTTAAACCTCATTTATTCTACGGAGAGGACTAACGACTTTCACGTTGCATATTCTACATTAATTTTACTCAGCATAATCTATAACAAGGCGGCTCAGCAATGTGCGATGGCACATAAGGTTCCGACCCCGCCCATCCAAAAATTTGGCATAATTGTCTACCAAATGAGGAACAGATAGAAAACCAAAAATTATTTTTTGGGAATCCCAAAAAACCCAAAAAAGCCCAAGTTTTTTTCAAAAAAATTATGTATGAACGATAAGATAGCCTCCAAAGCAAATAACTCAGTGGAGTAAATATTGAAGCATTAAATTGCTGTGATATGCCAATATCGAGTCAAGACGAACAGCAAAATCAAACAACAACAACAACAACAAACATTAATTACATCAAAAACTTTTTGTCCGTTTTAAAAAACAAATTTAATAACAAAGTCAACATACCGGCAGATGAACCTAAAAGTAAACACAATAACATATGAATCACCAGAAAAGATATAGACCAGTCCATAAAAAGGTTTGGTAACAATTAGACAAAAAAGAACAAAAACAAAGAAGTTAAAAAATTCGCTGATTTTTAGAAGCAATTTACTTCAAAGTAATTAAAACCATTAGAAATCAAGTAAAATGTCCCAAAGGTTTACGATTACCAAGGTTTCTATGAAACGGCATTAGGACCTGTCCTTATTCATTTCTTTAAGCGGCTAAAAAGAAGAACAAAGACAACAAACAAAAATTAAATTGAAATTTGCCCGAAAACGCTGTCAAAACCGTCAAGCCATATTTCAGCCCTCAAAATTCATTCGTTTGCAACTTCTCCAAACACGAATATTGTATTAAATGGCCATTTATTAGTGAGACTAGGTAACAAGTAGACAAAAAAGAGAAAAGGGCAAAAGTATGTAATAATTTTGATTTTTTTTCGAAACAAAATTATATCCAAAGTCATGAAAAACATTAATTACAAATTGAAATGTTTAAATAGGGTCGTTTAATCATCCAAAGGAATACTCTGAGACCTGCAAATATCCAGAATAATTCTTGCGTCTACAAAAAGAACGTCTAACATGACAAAAATCAAATTAATTTACTTTTATTGTGAAAAACCGATGTCGAAGTCAGTAGGGTCATAACGCATTCTCTAAAAAATAGATTTTGGGACATCAATCCTCTTTGACAACTTCCCATGACACCCATAATGTCATTTTCGACCTGTAACTAACGAGATTAGGTACCGACAAGAAAATTAAAGAGAACAAACTTGCAAAGTTAAAAAGTTTTTTTTTTCAGTTTTGGAAAACGATTGTTTTCAAAGTCATGAAAGCCATCAGCTATCTACTAATATCAGAATATCGGCTCGTCTATTTTTCATTAAAAGCCAATGAAACCTATCACTGTACATGAAAATTCATACAACTGAAATGACAAAGTAAAAATGACAGTTAAAGAAAGATAAATTAAAAAAAATTCATTTAATATCTTGAAGAAAGAAGTGTCGAGGCCGTTAAAACGATAATCTATTTCTATAAAGATTTTAAAATGTTCAATTGTGTTTCCCTTTGAACGCTAATAATGTGATATGAGAACTGTCAGTAATGTTATAATGTGACTAGAAAACGTGAAAAACTGGCAAACTTCTAAAAACAAAAAATCTGAAATCTAGTAGTATCAAAGCCAGAAAACAATAACTTCAGGCTTAAAAACGCAATAGAGACTAAATTTCAAATCAGTAGAATGAAAAAGCATTCTATCTTTGCAGATACTAAGCTGCAAGCTGACCAATTTTAAAAAAGATTGAGGAAAAATTCATTAAGCCATTATTTATTTAAAAATCATTTTTTTTTAAAAGTGGAAACGATCCCAAACTCTCAAGTAAAAAACAAAATGCATTAACTTGGAGCTGCTTAGGAAGCCAATTGGACCTATCCCAACTGAGCTCTCATTTGATATGTTCTGTTCTTTATTATTAAAAAAAGATCTTTTTTCAAAAAAAAAGACCGACTGATTGCAATCCGGAATCTTTTTGGATTATAACAGTCCAAGATTGGCCCAAAACTAGCCCTGCTAATGCGTATTGTCAGTTAGGAACTATTGATTTGTCGATTATTCTAGATATAGATAATTTGTTTAGTTGAAAACCCAAAAAAAAATTCTGCACTTTTGATAATAAACGAGTAAATCTAGCAAAAAAAGGCAAAGTTTTAATAACAGAGCACTCTCAGCGAAAATTGAAGTATGAATAGCCCCCTTCTGAGTCTACAAACATTGTATTTGGGGTATAAGAGTGGCAAATCAAAAAGGACTAAAGTAGCTTATTTCGTGCTGTTTTTGATGAAAAAGGCTGAATTTTGAAATATTTATCCAGAGTTTTGACCAAAAAAGTTAAATCAGA